>NW_026637037.1:2485000-2664513 GCF_028554395.1 Pezoporus wallicus
GAAAACATCTATTTTGCAAAATCCTTCCTACTCAACACACACTATTTATTCTCTCAATATTCTTCCTTTTCTCTGATACATTCAGTTTTCTCAATTAAACCATTTTGCTGCTGTTGCCTTGAAGTAAACCCCAAACACCTTAATGAGGGTGACTTTTCTATAGCCTCGTTTGCTGAGCAAGGGATGCACATCAGGTAACACCATAGTCACATTACGACTGTGAAACTGAGCACAGCATGGTGATGCTAAAAGCTTGGTTTTAACACTGGGGTTTACCAGTGCCTGGAAACCTGATTCACCACAGCCTTGCGTTGCTTTCACTTAGGCCAAGTTTCAGTGTCAATCAGTGCACTATGCAAAGCCACAGGATACAAGGTCTGATGTACCTCACTCCTCACCCATGAGACATCAGGAAGGTGGAAGATGCTGCTGCTCATGAGGAAAACACTATTTCAGCAGTGCTGTCTCATCTAAAGGAGATGCAGTTGTTAGGACATATGCACAGTGCCAAGCCCCTTGCAGTGGTGCTGAACATTAAAACAAGTCCCTAGTGAGAAAAGCCTCAGAAAGCAAAGCCATTTGTCCTGAAATGCTCACAAAGGGGAGTGGCAGCTCTAAAGGGCCCAGTTCTGAGTTCAAAAATGAAAAGGGTGAACCTCAGCTTGCAATTCCATCAGAAGCTGTTCTGAACCATCCTTCCTCCCAAAGGACTGGGATTGTGCAATGCAATCATTTCAGAGCTTCCCAATGCAATGTCTAATGAATGCGACGGGGGCCACGATTCCTGCTGAAATGAGAACTCCTCCCTCAGCAAGTGCCCATGCCAGGATGCTCCAAGGCCTGAGGAGCGGTTGGAGGGTGTCCTTTGGAGGGTGTCCATACACCAGGACAGCACCAGGCAGGGCACACAGCAGCTTCCAACCCAGCAGGAGTTGAGGGTAGGAAATCAGCACAGGACAAATCAGCTCTCAGAAGCCATGGGTACACTGCAGACAGGAGTGGTTGGGAACAGTTTATGGTACTCACAAGTGTCAGCTATAACCATTGATGTAATGACTCAGTAATAGGTTGGAAATAGCTGTAAGCAGTGTGCAAGGTGCATGAGTAAGGATCATTTCCCCATCTCATTTCTTGCACATAAGGTGCTCTGTACTCCCAGCTCCCTGAAAAAGTGAATTTTGTTTTCCAGCTCCTCAAGGGGGAAAGAAGAAATAAAAACACTCAATTGATGCTCAAGAGCATTTGTTGACACCAAATCAAGAAGAACAAAACCTTCACATGCTCCATTTGGTTCCTCTGTTGCAGGGAGGTGATGTGTGGAGGAAAACTCTACAGTTTCATTGGGAATTATTACCTATAATCTACTATGTAAGCGCTGAGGTGTTCTGAAATAGCCTGTAAAAGGCAAAAGCACCTGCAGTAAAGAGCACGGAGAACATAATTCTTTGCTTATTTACTACTTAGGAGTAGTTTAAGCCTTGTTTTTATTTCCAACTGATCTCAGCATCCGAATGTACAAGGCACCATTATAGCAGCTGCAGATGCTATTAAGAAAACTGAACTGCAAGTACACTTTGGACTCAGTCAGTGATTGCTGGAGAATTTGTCTTCCATTATCTTAAAAGTATACACATTACCAAATAAAATAGTCATGTATTCCTGCTATTATGATACAGCACAGTGGGTACGCTGCATAGAAACCAGGAAAGGATAACCAGGATAAGCCTGTAGTTAAACCAGTTTAATAAGTTTATACAGTTTAATTTGCTACCTGAAAAAATGACAAAAATGATACATATATACCCTTGATCTCAGAAGGCATTTCACTGTATTTACTGCATTACAGAAGATGCAATCACATGATTGGGATTTTTATACTTAAGAATCATAGAATGGTTTGGGTTGAAAGGACCTTAAAGCTCATTCAGTTCCAACCCCTGCCATGGGTAGGGACACCTCACACTAGAGCAGGTTGCTCCAAGCCCCTGTGTCCAACCTGGCCTTGAACACTGCCAGGGATGGGGCAGCCACAGCTTCTCTGGGCACCCTGTGCCAGCGCCTCAGCACCCTCACAGGGAAGAGCTTCTGCCTAAGAGCTCACCTGAATTTCCCCTGTTTCAGTGTGAACCCATCACCCCTTGTCCTATCGCTCCAAACCAAACTCTCCAGCACTCAGCCTACAAGCCAAAGAACAATTCAGCTCCCTAAACGTTTTCTTCTCTCTTCTCTCCTCCTTCCAAAAGATGTTAAGCTAAACTGGAAGCTTTGCACCAACCTCAGAGGTATTGGCAAATTAAGCTTTGTGCTTCTTTTTTTTTTCTGGTTTACTCTAAGACAAGTAGGGACAGAAATACTACTACATCACATGTGCTATATGCTTCAGAACTGGGCTTCCCAGCTTGAACTCTGCATAGCTCTTTCCTGCTGCCCTGTAAGCATGGGAAATCTCTGAATAAACAGTAGAGGCAAAGTGGAGATTTCTTTGTTTCAGATGCAATATTCCAATATGGAGTTTAAATAGATTTAAAAAAGCCAGAAACTATGACTTCAAGAAAGGGCTCTTCAGAATCCCCGAATCCACCACCTGATATCCTCAAATGAATAGCACAGGCTGTGCTTTTCAAAGGCACCCAAAAGCTAATCCACAGAACTCCCACTGCAAGCTAAAGCATATGACATTTGCTTTCTCTCTTTGGCAAATCCCTCAGCTATGGTATATAAGCATCTTTTCTTGGCCAAAAAGAAACTGCCACCTGCAGACTGTTTCATGGCTTCCCAGCCAGCACAAATGCCCCAGGGGGAAGAAGCAAGGCTACTTCATAGGGTGAGCACTTCTTGCCATGTCCCTGCTCAGGGTGCACCTGTGGTCTGCCTTTTCCACCACCCTGCTGGAATGAGTTCTAATCTCTGCTTTTGTACTTTTCATTCCTGGGATTCCTTCCAGGATAATCTGTTCTGCATAGACTATGTGGGCTGCCTCTGCCCCTGCTAAATCAGTGATGAGGCACTCATTGCTTTCAGTCCCTGCTGGCTGTGTCCAATGAGCCCATCAAGAGCTTGAGGCAAATCTCAAGCTGAGCTCCTCAGAATGACTGGAAGCCCTTTGCTGTGTCTGTCCCACAGTAATGTGTTTCCGCAGCTCAGCATCCTATGCAATCATATTTCTCTGTGTGGAGCCAACAAACTGAGACTTGCAAGCTGACTCTTGTAGGTTCACTCCAGCATCAACTCAGCACTGCCAGCATATTAAGGACAAATCTAAGTGTTCAGCCTAATATTAGACTCCTCCATCCAGAAATAGGCACACACTGGTAAATGTGGTCAGTTAATGCCTTTGAAAAAATACTAACATTTGAATGATAAAATGCATTTGGAAACCTTGGCTCAAGGACACAGAAAAATAAAATTGCTACCAACGGTTTGAAAAAGCTCAAGTCAGCTGTGGATTCAAGCTATCTCTACTAAGATAGCTTTACTAAGACAGCTCAATTAAGATAGCTCTAAGATAGCTCTACAAAGATAGCTCTACAAAGATAGCTTTATTAAGACAGCTCTACTAAGATAGCTCAACTAAGATAGCTCTAAGATAGCTCTACTAAGATAGATTTACTAAGATAGATTTACTAAGATAGCCCTACTAGGATAGCTCTACTAAGACAGCTTTACTAGGATAGCTCTACTAACATAGCTTTACTAAGAAAGCTTTACTAGGATAGCTCTATTAGGATAGCTTTACTAAGATAGCTCTACTAAGATAGCTTTACCAGGATAGCTCAACGAAGATAGCTCTACTAAGATAACTTTACTAGGATAGCTCTACTAAGATAGATTTACTAAGATAACTTTACTAGGATAGATCTACTAACACAGCTTTACTAAGATAGCTTTACTAAGACAGCTCTACTAAGAGAGCTTTAAAAAGATAGCTCTACTAAGACAGCTTTACTAGGATAGCTCTACTAACATAGCTTTACTAAGAAAGCTTTACTAGGATAGCTCTACTAACATAGCTTTACTAAGATAGCTCTACTAAGATAGCTTTACTAGGATAGCTCTCCTAACATAGCTTTACTAAGATAGCTTTACTAGGATAGCTCTACTAAGATAGCTCTGCTAAGATAGCTTTACTAAGATAGCTCTACTAGGATAGCTTTACTAGGATAGCTCTACTAAGATAGCTCTGCTAAGATAGCTTTACTAAGATAGCTCTACTAGGATAGCTTTACTAGGATAGCTCTACTAAGATAGCTCTGCTAAGATAGCTTTGCTAAGATAGCTTTACTAAGATAGCTCTACTAGGATAGCTTTACTAGGATAGCTCTACTAGGATAGCTCTACTAAGATAGCTTTACTAGGATAGCTCTAAGATAGCTCAACTAAGATAGCTCTGCCAAGATAGCTTTACTAAGATAGCTTTACTAGGATACCTCTACTAGGATAGCTCTACTAAGATAGCTTTACTAGGATAGCTCTAAGATAGCTCTACTAAGATAGCTCTAAGATAGCTCTACTAAGATAGCTTTACTAGGATAGCTTTACTAGGGTAGCTCTAAGATAGCTCTGCTAAGATAGCTTTACTAAGATGGCTTTACTATGATAGCTTTTCTAAGATAGCTCTACTAAGATAGCTTTATTAAGATAGTTCTAGTAAGACAGCTTTACTAAGATGGCTTTACTATGATAGCTTTACTAAGACGGCTGTACTAAGATAGCTTTACTAAGATAGGTCTACTAAGATAGCTTTATTAAGATAGCTCTACTAAGACAGCTTTGATCACATAGCTCTACTAAGATAGCTCTACCAAGATAACTCTACTAAGATAGCTTTACTAAGATAGCTCTAAGATAGCTGTACTAGCACCTGTTTAGGCCTAAATCCAAGCTTACAGTAGTCAGAAAGAGACCCATCAATATGAAAATAGCTACCGAGTAAAACTGCGCACTTTCAGAAGTTATTAAGTTTCTGCCAATAGGTATTCAGAGAACTCCCTCAAGTTTACAGAATAATAAAGAACAAATCCATTAAAAGTACAAATTAGAATACAATTTTTCTATGAAGAATGACTTCCAAAGCACAGGCTACTAATTCTTATATTTGGTGCTTTCTAGACTGAATGCTCTGCTTAAAACGCACTTTCCATATTCCCAACATATTCCCAACTCCCCATCTCTCCTCTTGTGCTTTCCCACCTTACAATAATGATTCATGCATTTATTTCACCATCCTTCAGTTAATTCTGTTTTCTATGGTAAGATGTGAGAAATCTGAGCCACCAATCTCTGCCCCAGACTTCAACTGACCCCTGAAAGGCACTGCTAACCAGGCTACAGAGGATGCAAATACAAAGCCTAGTAAACAACCACCTTCCAAAATGAACCCAAGACACCACTGTCACTGCATCACTGGCCTCAGAACAGCCAGCCTCTTCAGTCACTATCAGTTTGGCCCAGTGACTACCACGGGTTGGCTGTTTACTGATGCACAGCAACACTGAGCCAAATTGAAGAACAGGGAGTGAAAACTGTGATCAGCCTCTTGGTGGCACTCAGCAAATTAAGCCAGAACATCCCTGGGGGTTATCCTGAAAACAGAACAGGCTACAGATCTTCCCATCACAATGGACAAGATCTAGAAAGAAGTGCAGCAGGAGGGCCAGGAGACCTCCGTGGATGGATAAGGAGCTGCTGAGGAAAATTCAAATGAAAAAAGAGGCTTATAAAAGGCGGAAGCAAGGACAGGCAGCGTGGGAAGAGTACAGGGATGTTGTCCGGGAAGCTAGGGACCAGGTTAGGAAAGCTAAGGCCCAGTTAGAATTAAACTTGGCTAGGGATGTTAAGTGTAACAGGAAGGGATTCTACAGGTACATAGCAAATAAAAAACAGACTAGGGAGAACGTAGGCCACCTCTGGAAGCTCTCGGGAGAACTGGCTACACAGGACTTGGAGAAGGCTGAGGTTCTGAATGACTTCTTTGCCTCGGTCTTCACTGGCAAAGGCTCTGACCTCACCACCCAAGTCTTGGAAGGCAGATGCAGGGACTGTGAGAATGAAGACCTTGGGCCCACTTCAGGAGAGGAACTGGTTCAAGACCATCTTGAAAATCTGAACATGCACAAGTCCCTGGGACCTGATGAAATCCATCCGCGGATCCTGAAGGAGCTGGTGAATGAAGTTGCAAAGCTGCTGGCCATCATATTTGAGAAATCATGGCAGTCAGGTGAAGTTCCCGAGGACTGGAAAAAGGGAAATATAACCCCCATTTTCAAGAAGGGGAAAATGGATGACCCAGGGAATTACAGACCAGTCAGTCTCACCTCTGTGCCTGGCAAAATCTTGGAGCAGATTCTCCTGGAAGGCATTCTGAGGCACATGAAAAACAACAAGGTGCTTGGGGACAGCCAGCATGGCTTCACTAAGGGGAAATCCTGCCTGACCAATTGGGTGGCCTTCTATGATGGGGCTACAGAACTGATGGACGGGGTAGAGCAGTTGATGTCATCTACTGGACTTGTGCAAAGCATTTGACACTGTCCCACACGAGATCCTTGTCTGTAAATTGGAGAGACATCAATTTGATAGGTGGACCACTCGGTGGAAAAAGAACTGGCTGGATGGCCGCACACAAAGAGTTGTGGTCAATGGCTCCATGTCCGGCTGGTGTCCCTCAGGGATCGTTGTTGGGACTGGTCTTGTTGAACATCTTTGTCGCTGACATGGACAGTGGGATTGAGTGCACCCTCAGCAAGTTTGCCGATGACACCAAGCTGTGTGGTTCAGTTGATGCGCTGGAGGGAAGGAATGCCATCCAGAGGGACCTTGACACACTTGTGAGCTGGGCTGATGACAACCTCATGAAGTTTAACCATGACAAGCTCAAGGTCCTACAGCTGGGTCGGAGCAATCCCAGGCACAGCTACAGGTTGGGCAGAGAAGAGATTCAGAGCAGCCCGGTGGAGAAGGACTTGGGGGTGCTGGTCAATGAGAAAATGAACATGAGCTGGCTTCAGTGTGTGCTTGAGCCCAGAAAGTCAACCGTATCCTGGGCTGCATCAAAAGGAGCATGACCAGCAGGTCGAACGGAGGTGATCCTGCCCCTCTACTCTGCTCTCGTGAGACCTCACCTGGAGTATTGTGTGCAGTTCTGGTGTCCTCAACATAAAAAAAGACATGGAACTGTTGGAACAAGTCCAGAGGAGGCCACGAGGATGATCAGGGGACTGGAGCACCTCCCGTATGAAGACAGGCTGAGGAAGTTGGGTCTGTTTAGCCTGGAGAAGAGAAGCTGCGTGGAGACCTCATAGCAGCCTTCCAGTATCTGAAGGGGGCCTATAGGGATGCTGGGGAAGGACTCTTCATTAGGGACTGCAGTGACAGGACAAGGGGTAATGGGTTAAAACTTAAACAGGGGAAGTTTAGACTGGATATAAGGAAGAAATTCTTTCCCGTTAGGGTGGTGAGGCACTGGAATGGGTTGCCCAGGGAGGTTGTGAATGCTTCATCCCTGGCAGTGTTCAAGGCCAGGTTGGACGAAGCCTTGGGTGACATGGTTTAGTGTGAGGTGTCCCTGCCCATGGCAGGGGGATTGGAACCGGATGATCTTAAGGTCCTTTCCAACCCTAACTATTCTATGATTCTATGAGTCTATCTTGGACTACAACTAAGACTGAACTCCACTGAGAAAAGGAAAAAAGATATAGCTACAAACTTACATCTGCACCAAGGGGCGACCTCTACAATGCCATTTTTAAAGAAGAGAGGAAGAGAAAGATGGGCTCAGACCTTATTTTTGCTGTTGTCTGGTACATCCTGCTTCTTTGATAGGAGCTGAGACATAAGGACCAGGAGACCAGAGAAATGGAAACAGGAGCAATGCTCACTTCTAAGAGCTGCTGCTTTGCTGCTGGAAAGAGCAAGTTTCCTGAGGAGTGGATTCCCCAGGGCAATAAGCAGTTTTTAATTAGAGTTAGGTTAAGACCAGCCAAGGGATCAGGCTCTTTGCTATCAAAACTAATGCATGAGCATCGAATTGCCTGTTTTGCCTGAAAAATCTGGTCAAACTGCACCATGTTCTGTGACTATACTAGGATGGAAAAAAAGGAATTTCACCATAATTTTGCTTTTAGATACCTCAGAGACCAATTGCTTTAACAGCTGATGAGTGAATCCATCCTAAAGAACCTTCTCCTAGCTAAAGAGTCCTTCAAGGCAGAGTCCCTGTCTGATAAATGGAACCCTACATCCTTACTCAAAATGCTGAGTTAGCACTTGCACAGCTGTGCAACTGCTTTCCTCATGAGTCCCCAGCCTCTGCCTGACAAATCCTTCTCCTAAGCCTCTCTAGAAGTAAATGAGCAGTGATGAACATCAGGACTCTGATACCTAGAGTCACACTGCACCTAAACTGCCTATACATTTGTCTAGAACCCTCTTTAACTGCTGGGATTAGAAACTGTCATGCTGTTACCAACAGTGGCAGGTCCTATTGCTAAGGTTGTAAATGGAGTGATTTGGTTACAATCTCTCTTTGTAAGAGCATGGGTGTGTGATAAGGGAAACAGTGAATAATGGATTCAGTAGCCGTCACCTCCAGCTCCTAAGCTGCTGTTAACTAGCTGACACAAGTCCTGGCTGCACACGCATATTCAGCACATAGTGATCCTGAGGAGCTCCATTCAGGGAACAGCAGCTCAGGAAACAAATCCCTGTTGCATAAATACCATCTGTAAATACAGTAAACTTATAGCTGGCCTATTCTTTCATGGTCACCGGCTGCCTGGAGCATCTCAGAACCTGGAGTCCACAGCTGTAGGTCTCCAGATACTGTGCTCAGCAGCGGGATCCCAAATGTTTCCTGGACATATAAAAGTGTCTATGGAATATTACAGGTGACATTTAATGGTCCCATTTGGGATGAAAGCTACATTTGATATGGTGCCTGGCAGGCACAAATACAGATAATTCACAGTTCAAACAATCTGCAGTCTAATAGAGATCAATCACACCATACATGTGACCAGATCATAAAATCCCAGCCTGGTTTGATTTGGAAAGGACCTTAAAGCTCATCCAGTTCCAACCCCCTGCCATGGACAGGGACACTGCCAGGGATGGGGAAGCCACAGCTTCTCTGGGCACCCTGTGCCAGCACCTCAGCACCCTCACAGGGAAGAGCTTCTGCCTTAGATCTAACCTGAACTTCCCCTGTTTCAGTTTGAACCCATCACCACTTGTCCTATTGCTACAGACCCTGATGCAGAGTCCCTCTCCAGCATCCTTGGAGCCCCCTTCAGACACTGGAAGCTGCTCTGAGGTCTCCACGCAGCTTCTCTTCTCCAGGCTGAACAGCCCCAATGTTCTCAGCCTTTCTCCATACAGGAGCTGCTCCAGCCCCTGATCATCCTCATGGCCTCCTCTGGACTTGCTCCAACAGCTCCATGTCCTTCTGATGTTGAGGACACCAGCACTGCACACAGTGTTGCAAGTGGGGTCTCACGAGAGCAGAGCAGAGGGGCAGGATCACCTCCCTCAACCTTCTGCTCACGCTGCTTTTGATGCAGTCCAGGATATGTTGTACCACAGATTATGTGGTATGAGACAAATACACATATACACAGCACTGCTTCCGTGGGTACTGGTGTGTGCTAAAATAAAATCAAAGTTAAAGGGACTAACAGTAGTGGGCGAGTCACTAGTGGAAGAGAGTAAGATGAGGGAAGGGAGTCAATATGGTGTTGCTTCCTTGGTAAAAACATGGTCAGTCGTATCTGAAGGATGGTGAGAAAACAGATGAGGTGCTACTTGCACTGACATATCAGTGTGTTGCCTACTGGCATGAAGGGGTAGGCAACAGCAAGTGAGAAAGTGTCAGGAAGCCCATGCATTCCTGACATCACTTAATCTGCTTTGAGCCTGCTGATACAGAAACAGAAGGACGTGGGCAAACAGCAGAATACAGGTGTTCTCATAACAGCAGCACTGAATACAAGAGCAGGACTCCAAAAGAACCACAGCTGCCTGTGACAAGTCCTGTCTCATGAGTGGCTGTGCCAGCAGAGCCATGACGACACCACTGCCTGGACCAGGAGATCTCTCCCTGCTTTTGGTAAGTCTCAACTTCTCCTTGCCTGTACTGCTGGAACCACATCCACTAATACACAAACTGGCAGAACATCACTGTTGCACCACTCCAGCAAGGAGACAGGAGCTTAGGCGTTGAAAAGTGCACGGCAAAGCTATCTTTTTGTCTATCACATACCCTAAGCCAAATGCTAAGCTGCAAACCAACATCAAACGATGAAGAAGAGGACACACACACTGCCTAAGTGTAAAACTCAGCAGAGAGGTACAGCACTGAAGGGAAATGGAACACTGAACATTGTTAAAGCCAGATTAATGTATGCTGCAAAGCCCTTTAAGCCATCTGGTAAGAGGAGCAATAAAAGACCAATATGGAAGACTGAATAAGTCAAAAAAGTAATCAAGAAATTGGCATGTAAAAAAAAAGACGGCATCTGTTACAGAGGATGAATGGAAATCACTTTTGTCTTAGACTAAAGGAAGAAGAAATGACAAACTGAAAGCCTATTCCAGTAACATAATGTCCTGGAAAAGGGCTAGGCCAGGATGTCTTAAAGCTTCCAGGAGACACAGCTGATAAATTCCCATGGTAATTCCAGTCTCCATCTGGCAGGTGAAAGAGCCCTTCCCTGTTCCAGAGCTAACTGCTGCTTTACGCGAGCCTGCAGCCTCCTCTCACAACTGTGTCAGGAAGAACACCACCAATGTAACAATACAAACGTGCAAATACTCATCAGCAACTAAGACCACAGCCCTTTCCCCCCCAGCATGCTGTCAAAGAATGGTTTGGGTTGGAAAGGACCTTAAGATCATCCAGTCCCAACTCCCTGCCCCGGGCAGGGACACCTCACACTAGAGCAGGTTGCTCCAAGCCCCTGTGTCCAGCCTGGCCTTGAACACTGCCAGGGATGGGGCAGCCACAGCTTCTCTGGGCACCCTGTGCCAGCGCCTCAGCACCCTCACAGGGAAGAGCTTCTGCCTTAGATCTAACCTGAACTTCCCCTGTTTCCTGATGAAGACGTCTGGTACCCTTTTACCCTAAGAGGAGGGAGCACGGCTGTGTATCTCAGCTCTAGCTATGCAACAGCAGTGACAGGGGAAGCTGCAGCTCTCCTCACAGCTAATGCAAAAGCTGTGTTTGAAGCCTTGCTAATGGTGTGTGATGCAGGCTGGAACAGGGGTGAGAGCAGAGGCGAGATGCACAGGAGAGGTACTGATGCGCATCGTGTGACCTACATTTGAGGTCTAATTCACAGCCTGATCAGGGTTGGGTGTGAGTTTTAGAGAGGGGACCGCTCAAAGCAGGACGCAAGGTGGCTGAAGGGAAGTGATCATGATTGGGATTTTCCTGTTGTCTCCCATACATCTTTATTGGTGATTTTCTTTGAGTAGCTCCACACAAGAAGCGTGCTTTGGAAAGGGCCATTTTCTCCTGTCTAGAGTCCTGCTCCAAAGTACCACATGTATGACTTGATGATCTTAAAGGTCTTTTCCAATCTAGTTGATTCTATGATTCTATTTGAGAGAATTAGCAAACATACAGTCTGATTTGTAAACGACAGCAAGATACAAACCCACCCTTCCCACCCTCCACTATGTCTCCTGTTTGAATCTGGAACAAGTCCCCTGACTCCCACAAGGAGGGAAAAGAGCAGTACCTAGTACTTTTTTGAGCAATCCCGATTTGCTGCTCTATTGCACACTGTTTTTTCTGGAACAATCTCATATTCTGCTGTTGTTCTTCTCCCATTAAAATAACTGGTACCTCCCCACATTTTTTCTACTTTGTGCACCTGAAAAATCCATTTTATGTTGGCAAAGGCCTAAGTCCAACTGCATCTGTTGGTTATTACACAGTGTGACACAGCAATATGTAACATCTAATGGGAAAGCCAAATGCCAGAAGTAGAGTGGAAAAGAGAGGACAGAACACAGACTCATGTAAAAAAGGCTATCTAGGTATACTAAATGCCAGTGAGGATGAAGAGGGAAGCTTTCGTACTGCTCTCTGTTGTGTTAACATCTATGCTTCTCACCAATCTTTTTCCCAGCTGAAACCACAACCATAGTGAAGTGAGCAGTACATTTGAAAACCACATTGCACACATGAGACCAAGCAGGTCATAAAGAGCCTTGTAGGAGACCAAACCCATATGGTATCTCCCACCACAGTGCTCAAGACATGCAGAAGCTGGCTCTTCCATTGAGCCTGTAGAGGTGGCTCTTCCCCTCAGCTTCTAGTTGCTTTAAAACTTTCAGGTTTAGAAGCTTCTGGTTTCAGGTTTATAGCGGTATCGAGGTAGAAGTGAGTTTACAATCCCAATTTCCAGAAGAAATCCCATCTGTGGGGGAGATTTCCTTAACCTCTCCATGCGGATCACCAGATTCCTGAAGAAAAAATGGCTTATTAATAAAAAAATGCAGAATACAGCCTTTTACCTTAAATGTGCAGGGGTGGCAGGTCAACAGGCAGCAAATTAAAACCAGCAGCATCGGGTCCAGTGCCATGTGAGTATCGACTTGCCTTAATCTGACAAAGAACCAAAGAGCAAATATCTCACAGTTATCTGCTCCCGTAAGCAAAATGGCAATTGACTAAAACATATACATTATAAGCAGGCAACATTCCCACTGGACACCCAGGATGATGTAATTCTGTCACGCACTCAGCTGACATCAAGTCCCTCATCACTTGGTGTCATTCCCAAATAGACTCCGTGTGGGAAAGCTCCCAACCTCCATTGACAAGATAGAGTTTGTTTATTCTTTCTGTTCCCCCTCTTCTGCATTGGTGTCCACTGTCTTTGAGTGTGAATCCACAGAATCAATAGAATACAAAACCAAGGGCATTCTCTGTTTCTCTCTGGAGGACCAGATGCTCCAAGCTGCATCCTTGTAATGTTTCAGAAGAAAGAAAAGAGGTATTAATCTCCAAAAGGATCTAGCACCTTGCCTTGACAATAATGCAAGTCTTGCCAGAAGGCAAAGGTCTTGTTTTGCTCCTGGTGTTTCCTATTAGGATTAGCTTCAAGTCCCCCATCTTCAGCGAAAGCCAAAGGGGCTTTTCTTTTGTTTTCCTAAATAAGCACTTCATCCTCGTCACATCAGACCTATTTTTAGACTATTTGAATAGCATATCTTTAAGCTGTCAGTTGCTACTGTATAAATAGAGGTTGCTAAGGAAGGCACAGTAGCTGCTTCCTTAAGCAACAGTAGGTAAAGAGGATGGAACAGCAGATGATTTCTTAGCAGAGACAGCAGTTCTCTTCTTCTGCAGTATTCCAAAGATGCAGAAATGCCATTCACTAAAGTATTGCTATTTCACATTAGACCAACAGAGCAAATCCACCTCAAACTGGCACATTTGCTGCCAAGCGTAAGAAGGCATTTTTCCTGCTTCTGAAATTCAGCCTCTTCTCCATGTGCATCTCTAGTTTCTCTTTTACAGTGGAAGACATCTTCACTCTCTCTTTTTAGGGTTATTTGCTGGCTTCAGAGCAATCTCAGGAGTTCACAACTCAAGGATCTCACATTCATAGAATCACAGAATCACAGAATCAGCTAGGCTGGAAAAGACCTTTAAGATCATCAAGTCCAACCTTTACCCTGGGACTGCCAAGGCCACCACTAAAGTCCCCCCTTTAATTTTCGATACTAGTTATTTCATGACACGTAAAAGTGCTCATCTGTGGGGGAAACCTCAAAACCTCGTGGAGTTGTAAGAATTCAGAACCACATTAAAGATTGGCAGCAAGGCTACAAGCTCCCTGTAGCTGCAGAGTATGGATTTAGGTAGAACACTGGTATTTAGGGATAGACTTGTGAGGAAGAAAAGGCTTGGTTTCTTATTTGTATTTATTTAGATCTGAACATTGTCAGATGAGAGCACTAGTGCCAAGAAATGGGGTTTGGGGGCTAAACTCTTTACTGGGGCTTCTAATGAAGCTCACACCTTAGAGGATGGATTCAGTAATGTTCCAGTTGGAGATTAGCATCGTGCCCATTGCTAATCACTTTGAGAGCACAGGAGGAGTCCTCTGCACCCGGCCCACTGGTATGGAGATAATGTCGAGCTGATGATTCTGCTGATGTTCTCACTCCAGGGAGCTGTCTCTACATGCTGTTCTGGCTGTGGTCACTAGGGGAAGGTACTACAACAGCAGAGCTCTTCTGGGAAAAGGCTTACGACTTGTCCACACAAGGGACAATTCAGGACGGTTTATGTGAATTAGCTAGAGATTTGCTGTGGATTAGTTAGAACCATATAAAACCTCTTGGGTGTATACTTGGATTTGGAATTAAATTGTCTTAATTCAATTTACAATAACTTACTTCCAAATGCTTTGCACAGCTAGTGAGAACAGACCAAGAGCTGAAGACATGTAAAGGTCTGCTGTTGAACACAGCCGCTCTCCCCTTATGCCTCATGTCAGGTTCCTTACAGGACATGGTGCACTTCCTAGGAATCTCTACAGAGAAAGAACAAGCTCCAGTATTGAGTAGGGAACCAAGTACCTAATCCTCTCTGTTAAAGTTGACTGGGGCTTCATGATGAAGCAAATCTGGGCAGTTTAGTATCAAGAGTAAACCTAAGAGTTGTACCCTGGCTTGGCAACTCAGCAAGTGCTGAGGAAACAATGGGGTTTATCACACAGGCACACTAAGGCCTCCAATTCACACCCCCACAGGGGTATTTCTGGGGTGCTGACAGTGTCCTCTTCCCAAAACATCAGGTCAAGCCTGAAAATCCTATTTTCAGCCACCCTCACACAGGAGATGGCAAAAAGGCAACACTGTGCTTCAGTGGAAAGTTAATAGCAAGAGTAAACCTTACACAACCCTAAGCATGCAGCAGTGGTTCAAGTGGGCAGAAAGACTGTGAAGCTTTCCCTTCCTTTGTGGACGTCCCTGAAAACCAAAAGGCCTAGAAAGAGGAGGATGTGAAAAGCTGAACCCACGACAGGTCCCCCTCCATTTGGCTTTCCACTTATCTAAGTGAAAAGTGCTGGCGTACAGCAGGAAAGTCTGGTCTGTTGGTGTCAAATCAGTCTTCAGAGGCAGCTCTTGGTGACAATGCTCTTGCTGTGCCTGGAGGGAGGCGCTGTAGGACCAAGAGGTCTGGAGGTCTGCTCAGCCCTTCTGCCTGCAAATGCTCCCATGTGTCCCCAAGGCCAAGGCTATGCAGATGGCCAGGGATGGAGATGATCAAAACCAGACTATGATCTGTTTCTAAAATGCAGTGCACCATTTCCTGTGTGGCAAGCCTCAGAAATACCCAAATTAGACTTCAGAAGAGTATAAAAAGCTGCCTGCTAAAGAATGTGCAAAAGGACTGTCGCACTCACTGTGATCTTGGACAGCAACAGAATCAGAAGGCAGCAGCAAAGAAAACTGCAGCTGAAAAATGCCCACATTATCCTCTTTTAATACATATTGTTAAAATGAACGTTTTCAAAGCTGAAGAGATGTGAGCCCAGATGCTAGCACTGTATGTTTTATGCAATTCCTGATTACGAACAAACAGCAGCATTCATATAAGGGAATCTGAAATGGTAGGGATATGAGCCCAGCTGGTGTCCCCATATGCCTTATGAATTCCATTTTTAGGGACACAGCAGCACATAGCATTAGAGATACTTCTTAACCATCTCATTTATAGAGTGGAGCTGTTTCACTGAAGAATGCACAGAAAAGGTCCACAAGGAGCACAAAACCAGCTGCATCCAAACCCAGTGACGTGATTCCACTGCAGTGCTTTGATCAGGAACCACTCTGCACCAGAATATTCCCTGAAGGAGGGATAATGCTTGTTTGCCATAGGCTCCTTACTGATGCGGTTTTTAAATGCAACCACTAAAAAGCCACTGCAGTCAGAAAATGCCAACTTACCTTTGCTTTGGCAAACTGCTCCTACCAAAAGCTTTTTTGGGTCCAGAATGGAAAAGAGATGGCCCGAGTGCCAGAGCAGTGGAGAGGTGAGTTCTTGCCACTTCTGAACACCAAAGTAGGGTCTGAGCTTGGCTGGTCCGTGGTGGGGAGAGTCCTTCACCAACAGTCTGTGGATGTTTCTGCAACACAGCTCTTCCTCTCCTGCTTTTCAGTTCCAGCAGAACCACCTCTAAGGGAAGGGAGTGAACTGTGGGGATTCCTGGTTAATTGTGAAAACAGAAGCAGTTGACAAGAACCATTCCCTGTGCACTAGAACCAAAACGATTCTAGAGCAGAGATCTCAAAAAACACCCCCACCCACTACATAGGAATGAAAAATTATTTTATTTAAAAATACATTATACAGCAGAGTGTCTCTCATTTTGTTTTCTCACTGCTGGTTCACAGAGATCATATGATAAATTGAACCCAAATATTTGACTGGGAAAGATCCTGAGAAAGAGACCAGTTACAAGCTGATGATATACAGTACACTGAAAAAAGAGTCATCTCTTTTAACATAAAAGAATCTCTTGGTAATCTTATAAATCAGATCTAAAAAAATGCAGGTTTACTACCATGCAAAAATGAGTGAAGATTTCATTTAAATCTGCACATGGAGAAATCATTAGTACCTTGGACCCTAAATAGCTAGACTAAGAGAAGGGTAAGTGCGCCTAACGTGGTGCTACAAACTTTGGACCTACTACAATTGTGTAAACACAGTTGATAGTCTAATAAAGGTAGGGTCTCAATCACCTAAGTAACACTGTTGTAGCTAAGGGCTCTATTCTAGGACTTTTCTCACCACTGATGTGCTCCTTCCTTCTCTAATTCTCAGCTCAGCACAATGACTTTGTGAGATAACGCTCTATTGCACTCAAAGGTGACTTGGCCTTGCTCTGTTTGCCAAGCACTATTTAGGTAGCTGCATTTTCATGAAAGCAGAGGTTCAAAGAAGAATTCAAAAAGCAAGTCTTACCTGGATGACTATGTGGGAACGCATTAAAATCCATCATAAAAAAATCTATACCTGATTCTACAGCCTTATGCTGCAAACATCTTCTAACAATAAGGAATGCCCAGGAAATACACTGCCTTATGGAAAATTTAAGGCCTAGAATACCCAAGAGCCTGCACTGAACATTCCTGTTCTCAATGTGTCTCCAAGTGCCCGCACTGTACCAGCTGTTGGAAAACTTCCTGGAAGATGTTGAGAGCATCTTCAGCATCTACAATATTCAGATCCATTCGGTGCTCCAGTTTTCTAGGACAACTTCACTATGAATAGTCAAGCAAGGCTGTCTTTTGGAGGGAAGGCTCAATTTGCTTATTCACAACCAGAACAGAGATCTAACAGCATTGCCTGAATTGGAAGAAAAACCAATTGCACAGACCGACAGGATGGTTTTGCAAGAATCTGGCCCTGAAACACAAACAGAGATAGAAAGATTTATAGAGAGAAAATCTGCCTGTCCTGGCCACTGAGGCTGAAGGAAATGAACGAAACCAGTTTGGTTTTTCCATGACTTCTCCAACAGGAAAATGGAGAACAGAAACTCATCTGCATGCTTCTCACTAAGCCAGTGACACTCATCTTAATACCCATTATCCCAGCACAGTATCAGGGTGTACAACAGATACGAGAAGATGCAGCCTTCCTTGATCGTTTGTTGAAATTTTTTATCCCGTCAGATACGCTGAGCTAAGAATGGAGCCCTTAACCTTTCATGGGCTAGAATTAGTAATAAAATAGATATCAATGATCAAACTTCCTATATTATTGTCATTTCTTTTAACCTAGATACATATATACCACCCAAGACATTCAAGAACTACAAAACAACAATTCAACTACAATTATGTCAGGAAAATATCCAAATAAATAAACTTTTAATTATGATACAATACTTACTACAGTAAAAATTGGCAATTTTTCTTTTTTTCTTCAAAAGCAGAAGCACCAGTCTTACATATAACATACTGTTGGAATGATATCTTACATGGAATACAGTGGAATACAATGTGCAAACAGCATTTTCATACAGAACATAATATCTGTCTAGTTTATACACTGAAATCGCCTCAAATGGAAACAAGTTCATGCTGAATTAAAAATGTAGAGTTGAAAAACCAAAGTCAAACCAAAACATGAAGTGCTGCTGGAATAGGTACATTAAAAACAATGAGAAGCCAAAAGAGAATTAGTGCTCAGGTTGTCCCATCCCAAAGTAAACAGTTCATCTTTTTGCTAGGAAGTAAAATGACGCTCTGAGATTTCAGACCTCTTCGAGATGCCGGTATTGTTTGAATAATGGAGAAACCAAGTCAGAGACAGGACTTCTAAAAACTTCTGGTTTTGGGTAACACCGCAATTATCGTGGGTGGGCTGTGAAAAGAGATGAAGTCCAATGGAGGGAATAGACCTCAGCATCAACATCATGTAACTTCTGCAAAGGCCGTGATGTGGTTCTACGGGTTAAAGAAGAAACAAAGAGATAAGCCCCAGTAATCCCACAGGCAGGCAGCAGTTGCCATTGTGACAATCCTTTTACCTCTTCAGGGACAGCTTTATGCTTCAGAACTATTACAGGAGGATGGAAATTAAACTGGTTCTCACTACATACTCTCACTCCGTCCCACTGCAGCTCTTTGTTAACTGTTGAAAGGCTGGCTAGGGAAGTGTGCTCAACAAAGTCATCGGGTGCAATGGTTCTACAGGATTTTAATTTTAGATAGCTTTTTTTTTAAATTAAGTAACAATATGAATAACAGAGTTGGCTGGACTTGTACTGCTACCTTAGTCACCATTTATAGCAAAATCCCTAGAAATTAAAATGACAGGTTCTGACAGATTATAATATTCTATTCCAGTATTAATAAAATCATGGCACCCCAGACTGGTTTGGGTTGGAAGAGACCTTGAGACTACCCAGTTCCAAACCCCCTGCCACAGGCAGGGACACCTTCCAGTAGAGAAGGTTGCGCCAAGCCCCTGTGTCCAGCCTGGCCTTGAACACTGCCAGGGATGGGGCAGCCACAGCTTCTCTGGGCACCCTGTGCCAGCGCCTCAGCACCCTCACAGGGAAGAGCTTCTGCTTAGATCTAACCTGAACCTCCCCTGTCTCAGTGTGAATCCATCACCCCTTGTCCTATTGCATTAAGCCATTGAGGACTCATACTCAAAATTCCTATTCCAGAATCACTACAGTGTCCTCTTCCTTTGCAACGTTGTTCTCTCCTCTTTCCTTCAACTGGACAATTCTTACGAACACAAAGAATGTGCAATATACTACGAGCAGCTACACAGCAAAGGTGCAGCATCCTGTGCTATTTGCCATGCTCTAACCTAAGCCAAGTGCCTCTGCAAACATTTGGTAGGTGAAGATTCAACCGTCCAGTGACATGCAGGATCCATAAGAACTAGGTATTTCGGTTAGGCACACAGTGACCTTGACTGCCACCATCTTTGATTAAACATGCAATGGATGAAATGAATCAATGGAATCTTGATGTTAAGACATGTGTTTGTTTCCCAGCACAAAAACACACACAGGGAAATAATACCATGCAAAACACTGATTTCTGTCATCACCTCCCCTCCTGGAGCTGACCAAAGTCAGAAAAGAGGAAGCGTAAGGTGAAGATGAGGGGGGATGTAGATAACCCAGGGGGAGTGGGAAAGATCTCCCTTTTTTACTTAAGGGCAGTTGTTCAAAGTCCTTCAGAAAATCCCTTATCACTCCTCATAGAAAATGCTGGGGAGAAGCAGCAGCCACCACACACGTTTCTATTTCTCAGTTCTTCTTCAACCTGTCTGGGTATTTTCTGTCACCTGTCCTAAGAGAACACTACTAAATAGCAAACATCTACGTACATTCTTCTCCAAGAGAGAATTAATGTATTCTAAATGAATCCTTATGATTAAACCACAGCTAGCAGACTCATCAAAAAGCACCAGATAAAAGACTTTCAGTTCAAATGGTTGCAGTGGTGACAAACGTCATTGTTTCCAGGTTTTGATTCTGCAGAAGAAAAGCAAAATTAGATTTCCTAACTAGAAACCAAACCATTCACATTTCAAAGCATTTTAGCTGGCTGGCCATCTTCCGCTTTCAGTACAGGGAAGACGACACATTGGTCAACCTCAATGCCTCCAGAGTGCCTCTGAGGCTATTAGGATGTTTTCTTCATAGTATTTACTTTCTTTTTCTCCTTATTTAGACCTGAAAATCCTCCTGTCAGCTTAAACCAGCATCAGTCTAAAAGTAGCCACTGTGCTGATAAATAAGATGGTTTACAAATGAGGAACTGGAGGAATAAGAAGTCCTCCTTATTTATTCGAACCAATTCTTGCATGCCCTGCTGCATGCTCTTTAAACAACACACATTTGTCTGTGATGCAGTGAACCAAATGCTCCTTCATGTAGCATTAATGCAGGACTAGATAACTATTACTTAGGAAAGGAGAATGTGGTGCATACTCCTGCCAGCTATACTTCCAAAATAAGCAGGACGCCATCCTTGGAAGGACATGCAGAGCATGGGCTATAACACCACAATAAAGCTCAATAACCCCCAGGAAGAACTGCTTAAGCTGCTGCTCATAGAGCTATTAATTTGGACCCTTGTGAACACTTGTCAATTCATTTCCAATGGACTCAGCAGGGCAATGCATAAGTAGGTCAGAATTAATCAGTTGCTAATGGCAAGAATCACTGTTACAGAGTCATGCAACTGTCTGAAAATGGTGCTTTTTTGCAGCTGTTACCTCCAGCAAAGCTACAACTAAGCTTTGCTGAGACTCTTCACAGGCAAAACCTCAAACTAACACCATCCCCCTTGAGTAACAACTGCATTTCACCTCTCTTACTATGCTATTTTGCTTCTGCTTGGATTTACTGTGGCAAAGTTCAGTGTGAGAGAGGAACCAGCATCAGCAGATTCACACAGATGCAGGGGACAAGCAACAAACCCCATGCACAAGACCTCAGCTGCTCCAACTCCGTCAAAAATTATTTTCCTTATAGTATTCGAAAGAATTGGGCTGTGCTGAGGATTTGCTCAATGGCAGCAGTTTCCAGGCACTCCAGCTTTAATAAACCACGACAATGAATGAGAAATAATATAGCAAATGGACAGGATCAGCTTGGAGTCAGCACCCATGTGAACAAAACATGCTTCAAAGCCATGCTCTCACATCACCATCATTAAAAAGGAAAGCTAAAGGCTAAGCCTTCAGTGCAGGTTTCTGGGGGTTAATGATCCAGACCTGTACATCTTCTGATAAGATCTTAAATGCTAATTTATCATAGGACAATAATCATGTTATAAAATTCTCTGTGTCAACAAAGTATATTTGATAATTTTAGTGGACAAATCACATTTTTAGGGAAGAGAATGAGTTCCAGTGAAATTCCCCATTTAAAAGGTGGCAGACCTGCACTGAATGCTGCCCCACACCGCAACTGCCTCTGCTTCAATTCCACACACACACTCATACGTTTATTGCCTTATATGAAGATGTTCAAAATGGTCCATTCCTGATATCCAGGAGAAGAACTTAAGGATGCGTGCTTTGAGGGGATTTCGTTGCAAAGGATCTTCTTGATTGTTACTAATGCCTTGATTCTGTAATACCTACAACATGTACATTTGAGGATGTCACACTAAATATATCGTTCCATTTTCTATGTTTTTTTCCATTTGAACATTAGATGTGGTGACCACAGTTTGCATTCAAACAGAAGTAATTCTTGTACAATCCCACATAAGCAGATTTAAGCAGAAGTGTAAGACATGAATGCAATTTCAAACGCTTGACAACAAAACAAAATTGCTTATGGTCTTTTCTGAGCTGCCTCTCCTGGGTATGTGTTTCTGTGTGTGAAACAATGCTGTACTGTATCTCCTTTAACAGACTTATTCTCAAGAGAGAACCATTATGACAACAGAAGCCTGCTTACAAGCACACAGATGCTAGCCAAGCAGTCCTGAGGATACACATACATGCACTATACCACTGCATGGATACCTATATACATACAACAGTATTTAGATGCTTCTCAACTATTTTGAAGCAACAGAAACAGACACAACACCTCTCCCCCATTTGCCCACAGTATGAAGAGCTAAAACATCTTTTGTGTTTTGCTTTTAGGCTGTGAGCTCATGAAGAGCCCCAGGGACCAGACTGGACTAAAGAGGTCCCACTGTGTGTACACACGTGCGCATACCAGTGAAAGACTTAGTACCAAACTGGTTAAGACTAAGGAAAAAGCAGGCAACACTGAGATTTAAGTTAAAAATACCCTTTTCTGACACTGTGATGAAATTGTTCTGTGTCTTATGCATAATCGAGATGGAGTAAATGGAAAAAACATTGTACCTTAAAAACAGAAGGGTAAAGCTTCACCAGTCATAAAATATTACCAGAATCCATTGCAATATTGATACCTCGTATTGTTAAAATGTTTTATCACCACTGTTGCCTTTGGCATGTGCACAGTAAAACATGGATTATAGTGTCAAACTCAACAAGCCAACCCTGACAGTCACTAGCAATTGCTATGATAGGCAATAAGAATGTCATATGAGGAATTCCAAATGCTTACCATCATTAGAAGTTGGAAATGGTTGAGAGAGACATGGAAAAAAACATAGAGAGAGCACCTAAACTGTCTTCTGCTTCTAGTTCACAGTGATCCTGGAGTCAGTGCTATAGGTGCAGTGTAAGACACCTCATTGTAACAAGGAACAGTGAGTGTGTTTGGGAATGCGGTTTGGGCACTGCTGAGAGAAGCAGCACTTAGAAGGAATGCCAAGCAGAGACTCTGGGGATAAACGCAGCTTAGCTGTCAAACAGAACACTGCGAAGAGCCCAACTGTGCAAGTAAGTAATACTGAGCAGCTACAGAAAGCACTGATGATCAGACACAGTAATGTGCCATCACCCTACAGGAGAAGAACCATAGTGCCCCTCCTAACCCAACCTCTCACCCCAGTATTCCACCTACTGCCTCAACCGGTCCTAAACAGCTCCATATTCCCTTTGTATTTGATTTTTTCAAAGCTAGAGTATTTAAAAACAAAAAACCCAAAGGCTAAGAGAGTCAGCAGCTATGACAAGATGTGCATGAGCCCTCTGTAACCCCTGGCTAACTTCAAGTGACTTCAGTATGAACTAATGTCAGTCTGCCCTGGAACAAAACCCAGAAAAAACAGGTTACGACTGCACTGGATGAAGCTGAAGTTTCACCTCTTCCAGGAACCACCCAGAATATCCATATTTCCCAGTAACTCTTGCAAAAGAACAGGAGTCTCTAACCTTGACTGAGGTAACAAGAGCGCCTCCGCTTCGTAGGATACCAGCTAACTGAAACACAAGTTGGCTTATAAGAGATTAAGAAGGTCAGAGACAAAGGAGAAAAAGGAGCAGATGGATGAGTGATGAGGCTGCTTGGCTTTCATTCTTTTCATTAATTCTGAATGCGTCTGCCTTGCTGAGCCAGCTCTGGCAAGGCTTCTTCAAGGAGACACTCTGTAACTATGGCTTGAGTGCATGAGAAGCGGGTACCCATGCAGAACAGCTTCATCATCTGCATGCACCACAATTAAAGACAAGTGTCATGCAAACAGTGATCTACCCATGTCATCAGCCAGCAGCAGCTCAATTCAAAATATTACAAGTACACTTATTCCTATTTCAGTGCACTTCAAATGTAGCTCTTGACCTCCACCAGAACTCAGACAGTGGCAGCACGGTCAGCATGACAAGCATGCCAAGAGCATTCATTTTCCAGCAGGAAGAAGCACTGGAATAGCAAGTATCAGATCTAGCAACACAACAGTAAGGCGCTTCCAGGTCTGTGTGAGGTACCATGTGTTTATATTCATTTACAGGTGAACTTATTACAAAACTGCAATGAGTGAGGTCCCATCTGGTATCTAATGAAGTCTTTCATTAAGGCAGCATCTTTGACTTGCTTGCTCCCAGATGCCCATATGGTTATTAAATACCAATAAGAGCTGTATTGCCTCATGCTAGCACTGCTTTGCACATGATAACTTCCGTCAGTCAGGATCTGTGCTACTCTTAGTAGCTGATTTCTGACAGAAAGCTGCCTTTGATACTGGCACAGGAACTTGCAGGCTGAGAGTAAGAAAAAACAAGAGCTTCAGTAAGCCAAATGTAAATGTATGTGCATTCAGAATACGGAACTGGAACAGCCCTAACTGAAATGTAGTGAAAAGTAACTTCCACACGGCTAAAGTCAGCAAAGGCAAGTAGCACATGAATTATTTAGCACCCTTCTCTCTCCAGAGGAGAAAAAAGGATGTAAAAAAAGAAGGAAGCTAAAAAAGTAAAGACTAAGTTAATAACTCTCGTAGTGATGGTAGTTAATGGAGATGGCTCCATTTAGACCTTAGGCCTACATAAGTGTTATTCTTAGTGCCTTTTATTTAACAGGGTCTGGCTTCTATCTAAAACTTTAGAAGCAGCACTGGGGGAAAAGGAAACATTCCACAAAGCCTCAACACCCGAATCACTCACATCAAGTAACCTTTTCATCAGTTATGTGCTGATTTCTGAGAGTGGAAACAGCAGAAAGCATTTTCCAACAACCAGCAAAGTCTCCATGCTATCAACTTCCCATCTCACTCTCTCTATTTGGAAAGGAGAAAGGCTTTGCAATATGGAAAAAAGATGAACCCCTAACACTGAGATCTCACCAAGTGCAACACCCTGATGATAGCCCCCACTTTAATTCTACACAGAAAAGTTCCATGGCAGCCAACAGCTACCCTCTGCTGCCACAGGAATATATGTTTGGAAGGAAAGAAGCTCATTCACATAATGGAGTTCCTGGGCAGTTCACAAATCATAGAATCCCAGAGTGGTTTGACTTGAAAAGGACCTTCAGCTCATCCAGTTTCAACCCCCTGCCATG
Organism: Pezoporus wallicus; assembly: GCF_028554395.1. Taxonomy (NCBI): domain Eukaryota; kingdom Metazoa; phylum Chordata; class Aves; order Psittaciformes; family Psittacidae; genus Pezoporus; species Pezoporus wallicus. Next base: position 2,509,957 of record NW_026637037.1, read on the forward strand.
AGCAGGGACACCTCACACTAGAGCAGGCTGCTCCAAGCCCCTGTGTCCAACCTGGCCTTGAACACTGCCAGGGATGGGGCAGCCACAGCTTCTCTGGGCACCCTGTGCCAGCGCCTCAGCACCCTCACAGGGAAGAGCTTCTGCCTTAGATCTAACCTGAACTTCCCCTGTTTCAGTGTGAACCCATCACCCCTTGTCCTATCGCTACAGTCCCTGACGAAGAGTCCCTCTCCAGCATCCTTGGAGCCCCCTTCAGACACTGGAAGCTGCTCTGAGGTCTCCACGCAGCTTCTTTTCTTCAGGCTGAACAGCCATCATCCTCAAGCAGACCAAGCACTATTCCTGCACCACCTTCCCACACCCATAGGTTTCCTCACAATGCCTCAATCTTGCCTAGGCAAAGGCTCAGGAAAAGATCTTGCTCACCATGAGCAAAACCGCATCAAATTAGGTAGAAATACTAAGTTAATGCAAGGTCTGTATGCCAATCCTCCCAAAAATACAATTAAACAGCAAGAGAATGTACATCTATTACTTCTGCTGGCTTTTGAGCCTCAGAAACGGCTGCTATTGCAGGAGAGCCTAGCACGTAAATAAGACATGCTCTTCTTAATGCGGTATGTCCTAGTCCAACTGACAGCTTGTTTTGTTTTGACATGTTACAGAAAGCTTACTGAATGGGTGATTTGGAAGATACACATTCATCTTCTAAATGCTTGTTCAAGCAAATGAGACTCTGACCTCCTTATGACAAGGTATCAGCAGAAGGAGCTTAGACACATCTGGTTCAAAAAGCACATTAGATCATTCTGCAAAGAAACCTTCTTTCCCTTCAAGGAAAGGGAAAAGAAACTCAAGAGCTAGCAGCACTGCTTACTGAAGGACAACTTCCACCACTTCCAGTGACTAAGACAGAATGGAAATGGTTAAAAAGAAAATTTATTCATATTAAACATTTTTATTCATATTAAACATATGTTTAATATTAATAAAATATTAGGAATAATTTGGATTGGAAAGAATGCCACAGAAACATACTTTCAGTGCCCAACCCAGTGTAGAATTGTTTACTATCTTCAAACATGGGCATAACAGAAGAGATTGTAAGAAATAATGACAAATACAGTCATTGGAAAATGAAGAATTGCTTTCAAGCTTTATTTTAGTAGCTCAAACACTCCCCTAGTAAAAATGCCTAAAATGTTTTATTTGGTTATGCTATTTCAGTGCTTGTTGGTTCATGAAATTGTTCAGACAATCTTACCTAACACTTGCATAGTACAACACCATAGAATCATAGTTAAGGTTGGGGTTGGAAAGGACCTTAAGATCATCCATTTCCACCCCCTGCCATGGGCAGGGACACCTCACACCAGACCATTGTCACCCAAAGCTCCTTCCAACCTGGCCTTGAACACTGCCAGGGATGAAGCATTTATCACTTACTTGGGCACCCTGTGCCAACACCTCATCACCTTCACAGGGAAGAGCTTCTGCCTTAGATCTAACCTGAACTTCCCCTGTTTCAGTTGGAACCCATCACCCCTTGTCTTACCACTAACATCTTCAAGATCATAAACTTTTATTATAGGAAACCAGATTTTTAACACACCACAATACTCATGCAAAAATTCCTGGCGTACACAGGAGGCTACCACTAACACGTCCTAGTCCAAAATCCCATTTGCCTTGGCTGGAGACCATGGCTTCTGTGCAGTCACTGTATGCCCCATGTTACTCCCTATTATCACTCCCTATTATTATTCACTACATTGTTTGCCCTGCTAGAGCAGATGTCAGATCCCCCACATCACAAGGTGGATGCCCTGTCCTGAGGCTAGCATGAGAAAAGAACCACAGCCCCATAAGTTCCCTGCACGACCATGAGGACATATCCTGAAGAAACAGGATAAATGCCACTCACACCTGAATTGCACAACCCCTTGGGCTCAGGGGCTCAATTTTCCTCTAAGTATTTCAAGCTCTGTGGACTCTCAGCCAAAGCATTAATCAAACTCACCTGAGGAACACAAGGAAACAGGGCCTCAGATCTGTTAAGCCTGACTCCACTAACTTAGCTGTGGCTACAGCAGCAAACTGGACTGGTATGTAGTGACTGTTCTTGAAGGTGACATGAAAAGTCCCGCAAGGAATGCCTCTGAATTAATTTTTCCCTTCTTTCTCCTTCACGGCCATGGCTCCTTACTTGAACTCTGATTAACTCTCTTGTCAAGATAGTTTGGGGCCATCCTTCCAGGAAAGCTACATTTTATATCATTGTTTTTAAGTAAGTCAGACATTACCTTTTCTAAAGGGCTTTCTACTCGGGGTATGCTGATCGTGGGCATCTGGGCCAGATTATCCATATGAGAATGTTCATGTTCTGGCTGACGTCCTCTGAAGTTATTTACCACACAAACAACCTAGAAGGGATTAGAAGATAAATAGAATAGCTAAGGAACAACTCATTTCTTGAAGCTTTGATCCTGACATCCGTAACTAGGCAGAACTGACACCAGCTTTCGTCACAGTAGAAACACAGAAATGGGAAGTTCATGGTTTACAGAAAATCCTGAATTAACATTTCAAGACAAAAGATTTCCAACCAATTCAGTGTTATGTGCATCATCTGAGAACCAAAAACCCATCTTATCTAAAAGCAAATCTATTACCAAAGCTGAATAATAGCAATCATGAACAATATCATGAATAGATGTCCAGAGTGTGTGCAGCAGAATATGAACTTAAATTCCTATGAAGGGCCAAGTACCATCTAAGTTTTGTCCAGCAAAGACCTTCTCAAATGGAGAGTGAGAAAGGAGAATAAGAAGACAAAGACCATCTCTAAGTTTGAGCTAAGCTGTAAACTTTCTTAGGGCAGCGGTCCCTCTCACACAGGAATATCAGAATGTGATCTAGACCAGTTTGTTAGTGTTTCTATTAATTCAGACACTCATCTAAGCAGCAATGTTTGCACATTTGGTTTTCCTCAAAACTCAAGTAAATTGGATGCTACTCAGGGACTAATGCAATATACATCAGAGACTGTGAGAAAATACTCTGGGACAGATTTTTAGGGTTTTTTCTGACTTCAGGGGCACAAACAGAAAGGAAAAACTTAAAAGTGAACAACCAGATATAACTCCTGGATACCTTCTATGGAAGTGAACGTTTGGAAGTGCGAGCAGATCTACTTTAAAGGATACCTAAAGCCGCCCTCACATTTCTCAGAGGAGCTAACACCCACTTCAGCCATCCTGGTGAGAGTTCTCAGCCAAGCCAAGTCTTCAGATCCAAGATCTTAAGATCAAGACCTTGAGATCCCAGAGTCAAGCTCAAAGGTGTTTTTATGGGGAAAAATCAAAGGTGTATTTATGACTATTCCAAGCTGCCAGGCAGACAAACCTGCAGGCAGGGAACAGCAGTGACTATTCTGTGCAATAGCCTCGCAGTGAAGTTATCAGGGAAGATCATTTATAGATTAGCAGCAGCTTTCTGACACAGATCCTAGTCATTGGGAACTGTGACTAACAATCTGCTTTTGGAACACCGTTCCAGAACAGGAAAAGGCTAAACAAGGATTTTTCTGATACAAAATAACATAAAAGGTCAATGTAAACCTGAATTAGTATGAAAGAAATTCAACAGGCTTACTTTAAAGCCAGAAAAGAAATGCTTATCTTATCGCTAGAATTGCCTGTCTTATATCCAGTGTAGAGACCTTCACTGATTGCTTATTCCCTGATCAGTGTAGGTATCGCTGTACTGAAATTCATACTTCATACATGAAATCATAACTAGAGGTTCTTCTGGAGGATCTGCAGTTTTTTAAAGTGGAGCTTGATGGAAATGCTACAATCTGGTTTGTAAGGAAGTGAACAAAAAGCTCACTGGATCAGTCCTTTCTTCACATTCCCGAGTTGGGGCAAATATAACTGAGGAAACTGGTTAAGACATTAAAAACGAGAACCAGAAAACCCTCTTCCGCCAAGGCCCCCAGTTTTAAGAGATACAAAGCTATGCACGGACTGTTTTCACACAGAAGTGACACAGATACACACTTACCAAAAATACTGCTATAGATATTCCGATAACAAATCCTGCTATTACATCTGACCAGTGATTTCGATACTCTGCTACTCTGTTGATTCCAGTAAGGAAAGCCATGCACATCAAGCCCAAACACAGAACAGGTTTTGCAAGCCTTGTTCCTCTGGCTTTTACTGTGTTGGTGATATACATCTGAAAATTAGAAAGGAAGACATTATAACGCCTGATCGATAGCTCCCACTAAGTGGTGAATAAAAACTCTGTATTTTGTTTGAATACACTGTTTGTATTTATCTTTTCTTTTGGTAAAGAAACAAGAAATCAAGCACTAACATCACGCCCTTTCCTGAGGGATATAGAACAAGAATTAGATCATAACAGCAAAATTACATTTCATGTGAATCTAAAAAGCCCCCAAAAGAACAGGCAAATGAGTCAATCCTAAGCTATTACTCTCAATCTTTGTATTTATTTATGAAGAGAGGTAAAGTGACTGATTTTTCATGGCACAGTGTTGACAATAATAGCAAACTACCCTGAAAGTGGCTATGTCAAGGCCTTGTTATCATTAGGAAATGCCTTTCTTCCTCATATACAACTTCTTCAAGTGATTAACTAGAGATCTGTCAAAGAGCAGTGAAAATGGAGCTAAATGCCAGCATCTGCTTTTATAAATAACATGTAATAGCTCCAACCAGCACTGAACCAATAGAGCCCTGTGCTTCACAGATGGCGATGAGGATGTTTAGTACCAGTCCCTCCCGGCACACAACCCAATCTATAGGCAGAAACTTTTATGCATCAAACTGAGAAATCAATGTGCCCTGCCTGCACTCTAACTCTCCCTGTGCAATACTCCTGAACTAAAAGCACTGCCTGATGACAGAGCAGCTCTTCTGCCCTAAGGGTGCATTAGTGACTACTAGCCAGCACTTTCCAAGCTCTGATGGGCCAATGGAAGAAATCATAGAATCCCAGACTGGTTTGACTTGGAAAAAACCTTAAAGCTCATGCAGTTCCAGCCCCCTGCCATGGGCAGGGACACCCCACACTAGAGCAGGTTGCTCCAAGCCCCTGTGTCCAGCCTGGCCTTGAACACTGCCAGGGATGGGGCAGCCACAGCTTCTCTGGGCACCCTGTGCCAGCGCCTCAGCACCCTCACAGGGAAGAGCTTCTGCCTTAGATCTAACCTGAACTTGCCCTGTTTCAGTTTGAACCCATCACCCCTTGTCCTGTCACTACAGTCCCTAATGATGAGTCCCTCTCCAGCATCCTTGGAGCCCTCTTCAGACACTGGAAGCTGCTCTGAGATCTCCACGCAGCTTCTCTTCTCCAGGCTGAACACGCATGAAAACCAAATCTTTAATTTCCATTTTCTTCTATCTTGGCATTACAACTGCTTGAAAGTTGCCCCTTTTGATGAATTATACTTCAACTAACAAGATTTTGAGGGAAAAAAAAAAGATGTTTCTGCAATTAGACCCCTGAAATCCCTAAAACCTTCACAGAGTTGAAGTTTTTAGATCGAAGAATGTAAATATTTTCTCTGGAGTTTCACTGGATGCTCCCAAGTGTGGAATGCTGTGCCTTTGAACTGCAAAGGGAAACAGATACGGAGTGCCTTGGGTGGCATGGTTTAGTACAGGGTGTCCCTGCCCATGGCAGGGGGGTTGGAACTGGATGATCTTAAGGTCCTTTCCAACCCTAACTATTCTATGATTCTATAAATCTGCAATGAAGAATCAGTACCTTTTGGGCCAACAAACGGCCAATGCTTTCTTTTTCTGTACTGTCCGAAACGCAGCTGCATTTCCTGGGTAATGAATTATGAGGTGCTGCAATAATCCAGTCAAGAAGAAGTCTGGGAAGCATGGTTACAGTTATCATAAACTAAGCGAAGGAGGCAGGAAGCTGTCTGAAAGAAGTAACGTCTGACAGCAATTTTTGTTCAGAAGCTCCATGTTTTAGAGGACAAATCAATGCTTAAGCTTAAAATCACAGCTTTAGCTTATAATCACCCACTACTGCAATACAAACACCTTCAATGCACCTTACGTGATAGTCAGCGAACTAGCAGCAAGGTTTCAACTAATGCAGACAGAGCAAAGCTGGGGCTGGGGGTGAGTTTTGGGGTGGGTGTCCAAGCCACAGCTCCTCTGTTCTTCCTAGAGTATTTCAGAAACAGCATTTCTCCATTCACTGACTATCCTTTTATCTTAGCTCCTCATATTTTCTCAGGCTGTCCTCAGTAAGTTACTCTTATCATGTGGAACGCTGGTAAGAGAACTGCAGCTGGTTTTCTACGTGGCACAGAGCAGTGAACACCAAGTTACTCAGCAACCCTCTATTTTAGTGAGTCTCCTTGTATCCCTGGATACTACCACTATTATTCACATTCACACAACCTCCTAGAACATCTGGTGCTAGGGAAAATAGTCTAATATCCTGAATATGCAGCAAGACGACCCAGTTTCAAATCCAGTTTGGGGAGGCTGACACTTTAAGTGGCCTCAGTGATGCATTTCAGTTATCTCTAACAACTGCTCATCACCCAAGAAGATGATCTCAGTTCTCATGAAGTCAAACCAGATGTGTGTGAAGCACTGATTCTGCAGTAATCCAGCCAAACTTCAGCAGTTCTCATTCAAAGCTAACCTGGAAAGTGCTCTGCAGAAAATCCTCACGATCTTTTTACTGTCAATCACGTCTCTCAAATGCCTACTCAAAGCACTGAGTGAGCAGAAACAACAGCAGACTTAGGCTGTGCCTCATATGAGTAGTAAAGACCTCCATTTGCTGACTCCCTTCCTATATGTGCAGTCAAGATTGTCATGCCCAACCCACTACTGAAAATAACCTGGGAGTTCTGTCAGCACAGGTAACATTTCTTTTATAGAAACACAGAATGGTTTGGGTTGGAAGAGACCTTAAAGCTCATCCAGTTCCAACCCCCTGCCATGGGCAGGGACACCTCACACTAGAGCAGGTTGCTCCAAGCCCCTGTGTCCAACCTGGCTTTGAACACTGCCAGGGATGGGGCTGCCACAGCTTCTCTGGGCACCCTGTGCCAGCGCCTCAGCACCCTCACAGGGAAGAGCTTCTGCTTTAGATCTAACCTGAACTTCCCCTGTCTCAGTTCTTTTCTTCAAAGAACAGACACCACTGACAGTAATAATAGTATTAAATTAAGATATTATTAAAGAATCAATAGAAACAGGGTAAACTTTTCCTGAAAGTGAAAATTCTGTACATTTGCAAAACTCTACACAGCAAATGCAGACTTTTCCAAGGCAGGATTCATAGATGTCTATTCTTAAACTTCACCCCTTGCAGCTCTAGTACAATACATTAACACTGTCAATTCATTCAAAGATCTGATTTGCACTAAGAATAAAATATAAGTAAGCAGCTATTTTCTTCTTGATGCTGGAAGGAAAGCTATAAACCAGCACAATCAGTAACTGACGGCAAAGAAACATCTTGAAAGATGACAGCATTTTTCCTCTCTTACTTTTCATAAATATTAAATGCAGTATCAACAAAAGAAAGTAGCTCAGTGATTTAAAATATGAGTGAGAAGGAATGGCAAGTCCATTGTTACAAGTCCATCATTACAAGTCCATCTTTACAAATCTGTCTCAGTTCCTTTTAAGGACAGAAACTGGGAGAGGAAGAATCTAATCAAAGAAATTGTTGGAATTAGCCAATGCAAGACCAACAGCAGAGATTTTGTATGTAAAGTCAAGGATCGATACAGTAGTTGGAATTGATTTTGCAGTCTGCACATTGTCCTGTGACATCAGGTCAGTGGTGAAGCTTCTCTTGACGAACTTCTGCTATTGCTTTTCCTTCTTCCTGAAGTAAGATTTTAGTATGAATAGATATAAAAGGTGATAACAGCAAGCAGACAGTGGCAGAGAGCCATGTAAGGAGGTGCATGTTATCTGATCTGTCTATAGGGGCATAGAGTCAGAATGGTTAGGGTTGGAAAGACCTTAAGATCATCTATATACCAATATTAACTGGATTTTCAGGAAAACACATTTGTCCTTCAATCCTCAAGGTGATGGAAAGTGAAATCTTCAGAGAACCTCATAAACCGAAAGAACAATTTTACTGGAAGTGTGTTTGAAAACAGGTATTTGAAAGAGTCAGAATCACCACCAGCACCCCAAAGATAAAGCTACCCTTAACTTGAGGCTGCTGACATGACTGTCTCAGGTCACAATTTAAGGAATAATCGCAGTGTTGGAATTTAGCTTGTAGTGGGAAAGCTTCTCGAAGCGTCATGTTGCACGTCTGACTCACATGAAGTATGTCCTAAACCTAGTGCAACCAAAATCATTCCAAAACTTGTTAAGAGGAGAACAGGACGTGTATGTCAAGTATGCTCACCAACACAAATGCCTGTGCCCACAAACACACAAGTAACAGGTCCCAGAGCCCTGTTCTAGTTAGAGCAGTGCTAGTTGTCAGGCTGGCTGCCCCAGTCAGGAGGGAGGTTAGTTTTCCTAGATGATTCCAACAGCCTGGAGCCCAGGGATGCAGGTACAAAGATGCCCTCTGTGCTTGCTATTTCAGTCCTCCCTGAAGCAGATGGTCTGGGGGACTGTCAAAGAGACAGACCAGTCCATTAGTGGGCAGAGAACAGTGACTCATGAAGCCACAAGCAGGAAGAGGAAGGAATCACGGTCCAGGCACCTATCCCCGGCAGCGCTACAAATATAAGGTCTGTCGTGTTTTGTTTTGCTTTTATGATGTGCTTTCAATGTCAGGGTTGGCAAAGGGAAAAGAAAGCTCTATAAATGCTGGACCTTACTATAAAGTTTCCCACTAGGAGTTCCCCACAGCTGTAACTCTAAACAACTGGAGAAGGAAAGAAGCATCCTTCAATGTACCAGGACTGTAAGATACATCCAAATACTAATTAAAGCTAATTCAGTCTCCAGAGGTCATTATCTTGAGCAAAACTGAATTGTAATGAAGAATTGACTGACAGGGAATACCCCAATGTCTTTAGATAAATCCCTGCAATGTTAGTTTACTATCCAGCTGGCAAGTAACTAATACATCCAATACATGAAGCCCATGATATATGCTGTACAAGCAGTGTCGAGGGACACTTTCATTTGCTGTGGCAGACACTGCAAAGAAATTCCCCATTCCTAACACTGCCCCTGAAAAGCAGCCAAGAGAATCCGTTAATTCTTCAATTTCCTGGAAATTGAAGGAAATGGACAACAAAGCTGACTCTACAATAAGGTGCCTCTGCTGCTCCTTTTCCTCCTGAACACTCCCTAAAGCTTATCAAAGAAAGGCCTGTCATGCCTCTCCACCAGCTGCCCAAACAGGCACTTCAAGATGAAGGAGAGGTGAGACAAGGCTGGATGAAGGAGTGACAGGGAGCAGAATGCCACCAGGCTGCCAGCACTGTGACCCACACTGCCTTGCTGTCTTTTCCCAGTGACCTATAAACACAGTAAACAGCAAATATGATACAGCAGAATGCCAGGAGCTAGAACCTTGCAGAAAGATGATCACAGCCCCAACAAGAGCTCTGCAGTGAGGAAAATGTCAGCTTTACCTGCTAGCCCTGCCTGAGGCTGCAGCTGAAGAAAGGGTTCACATTTACAAAGCCACATAAGCAGGCTACAGAGCTAAGGGCTATGTCAATTATGAAGACATTAAACCTACCCCTCTGTCATTACAAATCCAAAGCAGGACTGAAATGTAGGCAGTAGCACTGAGTTCGAACATCAGCCTACAGAGGTTGGCTGCCAACTTCTCTTGTCCATTGCAATAAGAATAAAACAACAAAAGAGCAAGATTTCATAGAATGAATTGAGATTTGTCCTAAACTCCAAGTAGCAATCCCCTAGGTCTGCAACAACAAAGGGCTGCTGTTAGTCGCAAGTCTTGTAATTCAATCCATGGGAATAGAGTGACTAAATCTTCATATATCACTTTAGAAATCCTACTAAAAAAAAAGACTCATGACTTCTCATTTCTATGTCTCAGTTGTGGAAAAAAAACAAGTATGTGCATAATTGGCTGCTTCAGAATAGACCTCTAACTGTCCAGGCTGTGTCCGCTTACGTCTATCAAAGTGTGGCACATCCAATTATATTCTATGTTATAAACTTGCAGTATTTTCCTTAATACCTATGTTAGCAGATGTTGTTCCAGCTGAGAAAGGGTGAACTGCAATGCTGAGAGGAAATGAAAGCAGATGCACTCAAGTTATTAACCCGACTCAAGCAAAACAGAGCAAACAGAAGACCTAAGATGAGTTGGGCAGCCACCTAAGGAGAAATCCAAGTAGCATCCAGCCCAGTTGGACATTCTGGGAGAGATTTAAAACATTTCATTTTGAAGACTGTGGTACCCTGTGAAAAATAATCCTGAAAGCCTGAAGAAGACAGGAATACAATTGTTGGCAAAAGGCTGTACTTTGAGCAAGAGAGGAATTCAGAGTTACCATAGCAGCCACCCACTCTTGAAAGGAGGGAGGGGGAAAAAGGGGAAGACTCAAGAACTTAGATGAAAAAAAAGGAGCTTATTGTTAACAAGACAATGTGCACAGATGCCAGGAGATAAGGACCTGGCTGCACTTAGATGGAACGAGATAGGGGAATTAGTAGATAAAGTATAGGCTTTGCTTCTAAATGGGTTGATGAGTGAAAACACATAAGTCTGACATTGTTTACTCCCAGCAAGATCAGCTTGTTGCCTGTTTATGGCTCTAAGCTGGTGTTTTGTGCACAGCTGGCTGAAACGCCCAGGGAGGATTCAGGAACAATCCCTCCCTCTCTTCCAAACATTTCTGCTAACCGAAAAGAACATGCATTTTGTACCAGAGATTCCATGTTCATGAAATCCTAGCTAATATGTGACTGTGCTCTCAGTAACTGTTGTACCACGGCTCACACAATGAGCAGGGTACTCTTTAAAACTTCTACTCAAGAGAACAGTGATGAGGAAGCTGTTATTCAGGGCCAGCTATCCTGATAAAATGACAGTGTAAGGACATGACCCCAAATATAGGAACATGGAACTTCCTTCCCTGATTTTTAGCTTCAACCATGCAATAGGATTAAAAATCTTAAGGACTGCCAATATTGCATCAAGGACCTATTTTGCAGGCTACAACCCAGCTAATACATAATAGCAGTTATTAAGCAGCGTATAAGAATTCATAAGTCCTGAGAGCAGTTTCTAGCGCTTTAGTTAAATTATGACAGTGTTGTGTATAAAGTCACGAGACAGATCACAACAGTTCTAATGGTTGATGCTGCTAACTACAATGACTACAGACAGCATAAGGTTTGCATACTCTTGTTCATGTCAAAAGCTGTAGATACTATAGGCATTGATTACCACTGACAGATAATGCCTACTTCTTATTTTTAAAATGCATTAATACTCTTTTCCTTCCTGCTTTGCAGTAGCTGAACAGTTGGTTTCCTTCGGTTACTATGATTCATGGCAACAGTGGAAATCCAACTTTACAGATGGATGAGAAAAATAGGAGCAACTAAAATGAAGAATGCTGGATATTGTCTAAAATAGTTTTTGCCAAATTTAGAGGTATGTTTCAGTGAAGCAAAGCCTTAGATATCTCCCCAAATAAAGACAATACTATGAGGAGTCTTACACTTGCCTCAAGTTAGAAGTTCATTGCTCATCTCTTATTTGCAGATAGCACTTGCTTGTATTAACTCAAGATCCAAATCTCTTAAATAGACATTGCTCACAAGGAACCTTTGGTAAATGTTACTGTCAGTACTGCAGATTTGAAGCAAGTGGTTCTAAGACCATATTCGGAAGTTCATGGAGTTGGCAGTCTGTGGATGGGGTTGGGATCTTTGCCATGTTGCCAAGGATCAGTTTCCAGATTGATCAGGAATTAAAAGTCAGCTCATTAAATATATGTTCAAAAGCAACACACACACACATATATATATATGCATATATATATGCACACATCCATATATAGAATCATAGAATGGCTTGGGTTGGAAAGGACCTTAAAGCTCATCCAGTTCCAACCCCTGCCACGGGCAGGGACACCTTCCACTAGAGCAGGTTGCTCTAAGCCCCATCCAACCTTTCAAACGTTAACAAGGAACCATTCTGTCTCTTCCCACCCTGCCAAGAGTGAAAGCAATAAAAAGTTCTTCTTGTGATTACCTACAAAACCTTGACTTCTCTGTATCTCCTGCTTTGTATTTCCTCCTATTACTCTTTATTGCTTCTCCACACTTGGATCAGAGAACTGGGTTTGGAACAATCAGAGGTAGAAATACACACTCTAGAAACTTGGATCTTGCTTGTGGTTATGTTTGGGGTTTTTTCCTGGTCATATATTTTCTGGTTTAAAATCCTGACTTGTCTGCCAGGCTAAAGAATTCATACATGTTGGGTTAATAAAAAGGCAGTATTTCAAAACTAATTACTTCCAAGTTTTGCTCCTTTCAGCATCTGGCCAAAGGGCACTAAAGATCCCAAAGCTGGTACAAAGCTATATGGAAGATGACTAAACAGGAGCATGAGGTAACATTTAAATTCTTCAACCCAATTTGAAGAGCAATTAGCCTTCCTTAAAGGCAACAACTATTGCAGTAATCCAGAATAACATACTCAGTTTATGTTCTGGTTTACATTAAAACCAGCTGGTTGAAGATGGCATCAGTGTTGTTCTGGTAGTTCATCTTCTGTGTTGCAATAACATGGAATGCTGTTTGTGGTGACCTTTCTGCTCATCATGCAATAACTGTACAATCCTGGTCAACATCTTGGTCGGAGACGTGGACAGTGGGATTAAGGTGTCTGTAATGGCACCGAGCCGTGTGGTGCGGTCAAGACGCTGGAGGGAAGGGATGGGATCCAGAGGAAACTGAACACACCGGAGAGGTGGCCAATGTAGCGATAGGACAAGGGGTGATGGGTTCAAACTGAACCAGGGGAAGTTCAGGTTAGATCTAAGGCAGAAGCTCTTCCCTGTGAGGGTGCTGAGGCGCTGGCACAGGGTGCCCAGAGAAGCTGTGGCTGCCCCATCCCTGGCAGTGTTCAAGGCCAGGTTGGACACAGGGGCTTGGAGCAACCTGCTCTAGTGTGAGGTGTCCCTGCCTGTGGCAGGGGGTTGGAACTGAACGATCTTAAGTTCCTTTCCAATCCAAACCAGTCCATGATTCTATGAACTGAGTGAGAGGATAAGGCTGGCCAGAGTTACGCACTGTCTCATTTCCCACTGACACTATTAGGGCAGCCCTCAGCCCATCCAAAGGGCTACAATGAGAAGCACAGGTCAGGGAACAGACTCCCACAGGCACGTGCTGTTTACTTGAGAACAAGTCATGCTTCTGCCTAAGACTAGAATGACATGCACTCCCAACTGAGCCAGGCACAGAGCTACTTCTGTGGGATTCATTAGTCACTCTGCCTCCCCACAGTTCTCAGTAGCCTCTAAACCACTTCTAATACCAGCTAGTAAACACCTTCTATCCCATCCCTGCTCATCACTCCCTGTATCAGAGAGAAGAAGAGCTGTATTGTCTTGTAGCCCACCTCGTTGCAGAATAAGAGCCAAACGGACTTTGCATGAGCACTGAGGTACCTGTAAATACCAATTCTGGCATGCAGAGACATACACGGATCTGGGGAAACCTCCAGAGATCAGACACTTACATACACCCACTCTTCTGCTTTACCCCACCAAAGAATGTGCAATTCTACTAATCTGTACTGATTTAAAATTGGAGAGGTACAACTACCAGTCACAAGCAATCCTCACCCTTATTCTTTACCACCCAACAAACCTGGTTATCCTAAATCTCTCACCCCTTTTGGACAATTATCTCTCTCTCAGCATTGCCTTAGCTTTCAAAGCTCAGAGAACCACTACGTGTGTGATGCTCAGAATGAAGTCCAACGAATCAAGTTCTCCAAGGCCTCACAGTAACTCATAGCAGGTTTGCACACATAAAATCAGCCAACAGCTGTTGCATCTTCTCCCCATTCCTCCCTCCTCCCCTCACTGTGAGCTGTTTGCTCCCAACAAATACAGTGATATTAAATAGTACAATATACTTACAGCCAGATACATAGCTGCATATACGCTTAGTGCTGCTTCTTTGGATGGGAATGTCTTTCTGGCTTTCATGATAAGGTCTGGATTTCCAGTACAGGCATGTACGCTACTGATGAACTGTGTATACTGTTTACATCCAAGTGCTGTATAGTTGGGTTTACAAAGTGCAAGAAAATGTGGTGCAAGATTCCCTGTTACTACTTGTCCAGCATTTACAAAGATGTCCGTAGCAAACAGTCCAAATGCGTAAATTCCTAAGGAGGGAAACAAAGAGTTACATTTAGTGACAATTTCACTCCAGGGCAACATATTATAGGATTTATCATTGTAAAGACCAGCTCCCTCCATTTAAGAACACGAAAACCCCTCACACGTACCATACCCTAAAGATCCCGGCTCATGTTGGAGATGTACCTTCACAACCACAGCAACCACACTGCATGTACCTACACACCTGATGTCTCTGCACCCTTCAGAGGAGCATGCTCAGCTCTTGTACAAGCAGCCTGCTTCCCCAGGCCTCATAGGCACGGATCTCCCTTGTTCAGGATAGCTAGCTATACTGGTATCTAATTTTCACCCATGTTCACTGAACAAGAGTGACAGAGGCAAATTCTTCACCCTATAAATCTGCTGGAGAACCAAGGAAGCCAGGCCACGATGGAGAAGTAACCTGAAAAGTCACAACACAGACTGGACATCATTTTCTCTTCCCCTGCAGCTGTAAAGAAGCTGAAGTACTGAATAATTTAATAGTGCCATGCATGAGTTGTCTTCATCTTGCCTGCTACGGGGTACATCTCTATGCAGAGCATATTAATCACAAGATCAACACAGCGAGCTAAAGATCTGTATATCGGAGGAGCTACTTATGCTAAAGAGGGTTTGTTTTCTGAGACCTATCAGCAAGACATTAAACACATGTAGTCATTCATTAGAATGGAAATGAATGTATCTGATCACTTAAAAGAAAACAGATGAGGTCCCTTCCTACTCTTTTGGAAGCAGAAAATGAGCTCTAGAACAAAATGCAAACACAGCACCCTGACTGGGAGGCAAAGTCAGCAGCTCCGTGCTCAAATCCCACCTGAGCTACAGATTTCCTCATGGATTTCCATGGGCAAATCACTTTACCTTTCCCATATTTCAACTCACTGTAAATTCTGGCCATTCCCAACTACACAGGGCACCATGAGGGCTCTTCCAAGAGGTACACCACAGCAGACATGATCCCACAGAAACATGCATGTTTCTAACAGGCCAGTTGTTTCCCTCAGCAAAGGGAGGGTGGACTGTGGATGAGCTCCGAGATCCTGGCTGGTCAGCAGCATCACACTTACATTAATTCACTTTGAGCTGCTTGACACTGGTGAGCAGCGGACTGTGCCTGGCCAAGTGGCTGCACAGAAGGGCCCTTTCAGCAAGCCCTGAGGGTGTGCACTGCCCCACCATAGGTGGCCACATCCATCACTTGGTGTGAGCGCAATGGGTGGTGATGCCTCATCTCGTACAACAGTGCTTTAACTCCTGTGAGCAAGGAGAGCCCACCAAATGGGAAGGAAACGAGGGCACTGATTGCACACAGAACAAATGGGGCAGGAGGAGCTCCTCATCATCACCCCCCACCTCCTCTGGACCTATGCAAGACAGTCTGATTCTTAATGACTTTTAGCAGTCCAGCAAGCAATGGGCTCTCAAAGGCAGGCCCAGCTGTTACACAAACACTGCAAATACAGACACAGCTGCCCATCCCCTCCTTTCCCCTGCGACTGGGGCACGCAGGAGGATTAGATGCCCCAAGGCTTCCTTCCTCCAGCTGCTTTGCTTAGATACAACCATCAGCAAACATCAGTGAGCCCTGCTATGGCAGCCCTGCACGTACTGAAAAGCAGCATCCGGGAATGTTCAACAGCCATTTGGAGCAGCAGTACTTCTCCCTCTGAACACATTTACAATGAGCTAAGTTGAAAGGATGACATATATACTAAGGTCAAGGGGAGAGTTACAGCCAACTTCAGTGGAGCACAGACTTTGTTCAGTTTTCTACTAGGGACTGTAAAATAATCTCTAGGCTCAGAAAGTACCTAAACTGTGCTTCAAACACCCCCATGTCTTCAACTTTGTCTGCTATGTGTGTGCATAACCAAAAGAAAACTATCAACTATAGCTATGGCACAAGGATATCTCCTTTCTCTGGGCCTGCTGGTTGTTACTCCTCCTTGTGATCCCAATTTCTTCTCTTTTTACTGCTGCTTCTGCAACTGGTCTTTATCCCAACTTCCAAGAAGCTTCAGTTGCTACCCAAAAGGAGAGAACTCGCTGCACCTGAGTTAAGACTACACATGAAATGGTGTATGGCTATGTGAATATTCTCCCTGGGTCAAAATTACGACACAACCGATCACTGTCAGCATTCAGAAAAGGAAAGCATTAGTTTTGCTCATACCAAGGAATCTGATGGTCCTGCGCACCAGTGGATTTATATAACAACAGTCTCCAGTTAATATTGTTTTCTCTTGGTTTTCAAAATCCTTTGTAGCTAACTGTAGACAAAACACTGCAGTTTCTCCAACGATAATCTTAGGGAAGGAGAAAAAAGGGGAGAGAAATGGTACATCAGGTTACAGCAAGTCAAACATACTGGTGTTACAGAGATAGCTATCGCATCTTACAGAAACAAGACCAAACCAGCACAAAAAGATAACATAAGTGAACCAAATGTTAATCTTCTTATGAGGAAAACATGCATTATGGCTTTACTTTATTTGCATTAGAAGAGAATAAACTTCTATAACCAAGACTTGGAATTAACATAAATGAGTTTCCAGAATGAGGGGAAAGAGAAAGAAATCTGTCGGTTCAACACCATCAGATCACACAACACACAAGATGTGGACCAAAGCAAAGGCCTCACCCTGGGAAATGGTGAACATTTCAGTTCCCACATGGCTTTCACTGACACCCAGCACTTCACAGGGCTCTGAATTCTGAACCATAGGGTCTACAGGAGCAAATCACAACAGAGTTCCTGTTCACATCAGAGGACTGGTTTGCCAGGAGGTGTTTAACAGGGTTTGATGCAGATTTTGTCAGCTCAGTTTATCAGGTCTGGCTTTAGCTTTGTTCCTCACGCTTGAGCAAAGTGTCACCACTGATATTTTAACGTTAAGCATGGCCTGGTTCACATTCACGACACCAAAATGAATAAAGTTCTCTGTAGATCATTCACATTCCAGTTGTCAAAAAAGAAAAGAAATGGAAAAGTACAGAATTTGAATGTAAAATATCCCCTCTAAGATGTGCAAGAAAACATGACCTTTAATTTCCTTATGATAGTTACGGTATTGAGATTCATTAGCCAAAGGCAAGCCCTAAGCATGGATCTACCTAAACCCATGACAATGAAGCTTTACAGTAGGCATGATTAAAAGGACCAGAAGGGTCAGATACTGACCACTTTATTCCAACTCTGATGCACTGTGGGACTTAAAGGCAAGGCTCTTCCAGTAACCAGGAAAGCTTATTGCTAGGTACATCACACTGTGATGAACAGTAATGAAGACCATCAAACTGAAAGTCTTCATATTATACATATTATACAAGAAATAATGCCATCAAATTTCATTCAGTGCCCAGGTTTTCCTAACCCTTTGACCTAGCAGGAAATGAGAAACCTTTGCATAGATGACAATAGGTCTGAACAGTTCTACACACAGCACTGGTTACAAAAACAAAACCCCAACAAAACCCCCAAAACCAAGATGTAGAACAACTATGGGTGATGGCTCATAAGCACAGATTGTTGTCAACAGGAAGAATATGATTAATGGCCTTACTTATTTGTAGATCTACACAGATGACTTTGGGCTAAATCGTGACACACAGAGGAAGAAAGTGCTTCTTACACATAACAAGGCACAAATAGCAAAAATCACTGTGGTGGCAAGCATGTGCAAAGCAAAAGCCAGTTTGTTACAGAACCAGGCATCATCCATTACTTCAGACCGGCTTTAGATCCTAGTGGCATTTTTAGATGAAAACCAAATGTCAATACCTGAAGTAACAACTATCCTCCTTCTACTTTAGTACAAGCAAATTTTAGCATACTGAAGTACATTCCTTCATCTATTATCAGCAAATGATGGGTACATGTATGAAACATAACCTTGAAATCACGGTCATCATTCTGACACTAATAAGGAGAATTCAGCCCAATGATCCCTTCAGCTTTCATGAAAACAAATAAACACAAGCCCAGTTCCAGTAAGATTCATATAGGTGAGAACTGAAATACTACTGTTTTCACTGAGAGTCATAGGAACACCCTCCTTTCCTCTGGAATAATGAACCGTCAAGCATCTGTGATATACAGTGCTCAACCTAGGCAAGAACACCAAGAGCAAGTGTGCCAGGAAGCTCAGCTCTCCAGCTCTGAGTGGAGTCCGGATCTGCTGATCTAGGAATACAGGTCTTCTTGTTGGCAGGTGGGGAAGTTAGGAGAACTGTTCATTCAGCTATAGGAAAGGAGATCCTCACTTCCAAACCTGCAGCAACCCACCTTCAGCAGGTCTGTGCTGCTGGCAGCAGTCCTTCCTTACAGTCCGCTGTCTTTGATGGGGAGCTGGATGAAGGAAACGCTCTGCTGCAGGGAACAGGAGGGAGCAGTGTTCAAGTTCTGAGTGGAGCAAAAATACCCTCAGAGTGGATACGGAGGTGCAAGGGTCAGAACGATGCAGAACTTGGCTAAAGACAAAATCGTTGCTATATTAGGCCTAGTGCTCTACCCTCAGCAGTAATCAGAGTGGGATATGCCACTGAGCACAACAGGTATTCATCTCTATCATTTTGTGGCTTGGCTTTGATAGAATCCTTCTGGAATTTGGCAATACATACAGGTTCTGTGTTTTTCTGCACTGGCAACTGTTCCTCCTCCATCCTTCAGCACAAGCACTGCTTATCTCAGTCATCAGCCTATTGAGGCTTCAGAAATGAAAGGAAAATCTTTTTCAATCTCCTAAGTCCCAGGAGAGGTTCTGTTTCCTAGCGCAATTCTTCTTTCCGGCACTACTGGCAATAATCAGCTCTACAGGGCAGCAGAAAGGGACAGCAATCTCCTTCTTGCCCATTAACATAATCCATGTGCCTGCTATATTCCAGGAAGGAACAATTTCTGCATTCCCCCAGCACAGGGACCACCATTAACCCCTTCCACTACATACGCAAGTTGCAGCCAGTCAACAAATGCCATTTAATAGAACAGGATTACTTGTATGCCTCTTGACCAAGTCTTGGGGCAACAAGTTTTTGCAGTATGCCAAACCTGACAGTGAAGAATTGCTATGGAGAATCTGACAGCTCTGACAATATCAACTTTTGGACAGAGCTACACAAGCTCAGCTACAGAAACAGAATTTGCAATGGAAGAAGTGAAGGTATTAGAAGCGTCTGTTACCTTATTCTAACACGGTCATACTACTTTAGATCACTGTATGTATCTCCTGAAGCATTATCTGTATGAAAATCCCTAGCTTAACAGATATTTTAACAGCTGTTAAAAGCAGAGGCCATCTATCCCCAAGGCTGAAAAAACCTTCTCATATATAATTATAGCATGTAAAGTATAATGAAAAGAGCAATTTTCACCTGAAGACTAACAATACAAGTTGCAGGCTTTTTGATTTTCTAAAGACCATACATATGAATTATATTCACAGTCCTTAGATAAAAATACAGTGTATATAACTGTTACAAGAAGGAATAAGACAAGAATGATCACCCTACAAGCACTGGCCTAAGCTCTGATGGGTGATGATCAGGCCCTTGATCTACTACAGCTTCCCTCTATAGCAGCAGGGAAGGCCCTTAGACCTGGTACACAGTATAAAGCGTAACAGGAACACCATAAAAATCACCCTATATAACGATATTTATTGTTAATACATCCTTCATAACTAGCCTTTAGATAATCATTTCTTTTCATGGAAGCACAGAAAAGAAATATTAACGCAGCAGAATCTAAATTCCAGGAAAAGTTCTCGTATCCATCTCCATGGCAATCGCATCCTGTCTGCGATGTGACAACCCATTCAACAGTCAGGAACAGTGGGAGGAATGGGATCTAAAATTAATATTTCTTCTTATTTCACCTCTTAGCTCCTGATTCATATATGAGCTGAGTGATTTCCATGGTGGTTCTGCAGTAATAATACATTCACTGCCAACCACCCAATGCCGGTCCCCCTTTCCTTGTTTTCCACGCAGGATACTTACAGCGTTGAGCACTCATTCCCTACACTGATTCCTTCCTCCCAAATAAGTTCAGGTTTTCTCTGTATTAGTCATTTTCCTGAATTCAGGCAAGCTGTTCTTAGTTTTAACACTGCGTGTCAATTCGGAAACCGAATCTGTCCTTCCCAAAATCATCTATCAAGTATGCTCTTAACTGGGTTCGAAATTCCAAGCTCTTTTTCAACTTGAAATGTCAACCCTGACTCATCCCAAACCTCAGCGCCAGAGCAACTCTGACCTTGTTGATTTTCCAGTGAACTGGCTCCCTGAACAAACTTCCCCTCGTGTCAAGCATGGTTTACAACAGCTAGCACCTATATAAATATATGACCTAAAATCTGTACTTCTGAAATCCTAATAAGATTTATTGTATGGATTGCCTTCTCATGCATGATGTTACTGCCTATCAAAATGCGGGATTCAAGTGAAAAATCAAACATTCATTTGGGTGATAAGCTATCTGAGGGCACAGGCATGCATTTAAACAAGATCAATCCAGAAGTTTAAGGTTGATAATCTCTGCTTGGGATGAGCAATGAAATTTCTGCACAAACATTCACAGATCTTCCCAGATAACACCTAAAGATTTGGGCATACAAACGTTCATAGGGGCCAAGGAACGTGGTAGAGCACACGACTCCCTCTCTGCCAATTCTCAGGGTTATGCTGTAGCTACAGCAACCACTTGGATGAGTAACGCTGAAAAACAGCTCTTGCGCTAAAAAGGCCACTAAATACTCATCCATGTTCTGAATTTATCCAAGTTAAGAAGAGCTGACAATACTGTGCACTGCAACTTCTCTTTGGACTTGTCATTTATTGTGTCTCTCTCGTATTGGCATGACTTGAACCCTAAACAAGGGTTTTGTGAGGCCATTGTCAAGAAACAACATGGCAAGGGATTGTTGCTTTGGGGAATGTGCATCTTGGGCAGTCCACAGTGCTGCCTTTCTTTCTAGGATGAACTTCCTCATGCTTCCTTAACAGTCAGGAAGGGAAGCTGGGAACTGGAGCTAAAAATCTGGGGGATGCTCTCTGCATCTCTAGGCAAATCGTTATCATTTCAGTTGCATGGGCGCCCCACTCATTTCACTTACAAGGTCTCATTGTGAAAGCGTGGTGTAGATTTCTTTGTCAAATCTGGTTTCCACAGGCTTTGTGGTTCCTGGTCTTTATTTTCCCTTCTTAACTTTAAGCAATGGGCTATTTCTGGCCTGTTTCTCCTTGAAAAATGCCACCAAGATACCCCAGAGCACAGTGGTCTCAAGAGTTTGGAGAACGGAGCAGGAGAAACCTTGGTCTTTAGTGATGTGTAGCTAAGCTCCGCAGTCTGCTTTAAGCTAAAATTGCTGTGTGAGGTGACAGCTCTGGCAGGAAAAGCAGTAACAGTATTCACAGCAGTAGCAATTTCAAGTTCATTATGCGAAGCTTTCCCTCGAGGCCATTTTCTTTGTGTTTTTCTTGTTCCCATTGCTTCTTGCTTGCTTAAAGCTGACAGCAAGTGCCCTGGTTGATTTTCACAGAACTGCATTTTTCTATGGGAAAAAAAAATGACCTGTAGTTTTGAGGAAAATGAAAAAATAAATCCTGGAGAAATCTGTCTGCTATTGATGAAATACAAAATATCCCCCCTTGCATTCAGCATGGACGTATAGGACCATGTGGCATAGCAGCTTCTGAAGGTCTGGAGAAGAGTTCTGAAAAGAAAATTGCTTTTCTAGAGAAAGATGGGGTAAAATACTCAGCCTTTTTTTCCAATCAATTCTGTTTTCAAAATACATACACCTTTTTTGTTGGTATATATTTGGTCATGGCCATTTACAAAAGAAAAACAGCAATATAAGGTTCCACATCTAATAGTCAAATATTATCTGCTGCTTTCTCTGTGTTGCAGACTATGGCTATACATTACTGAACACTAATATTACTTCTGACAGGGAGAAATATTCTTTACTGCTCTTTGCCATACAGAGCACATGTAGTGAGTACATAACAACAGTAAAGGTTGCTCACTTCATGAAGCCTTTGTTGCTATCTGAAAACAAAAGGCACATAAACCCCAAGCACTAGATAACCAGGGAGCTTCAAGCACATACAAGGCAGAAGCTCTTCCCTGTGAGGAAGCTGTGGCTGCCCCATCCCTGGCAGTGTTCAAGGCCAGGTTGGACACAGGGGCTTGGAGCAACCTGCTCTAGTGTGAGGTGTCCCTGCCCGTGGCAGGGGCTGGAGCTGGATGAGCTTTAAGGTCCCTTCCAACAAAAACGAGGCTGGGGTTCTGTGACAATCACAGAAACATAGACAACCGCATCATTCACCGAATTAACTTAATTCACTACCATATAACAGAAAAAAATTAAATATTTTTAAGTCCAGTGTCTCAGAAACAGTCCTTTTGTCTTTTTCTCCCTTCTTTTTATTTTTTCCTAACCGAGCAGTTGCTCGTGTATGTAAACAGCATCTCCTTCAGAACATGCCTGCCTTACCCAGCAAGCAAAGCCTCTGTACAGCAGCACACTGCCTCCAGGGCTGGAATCACACAGTGCTAGAGCAAAACCTGGTTATCTAAAAGATCATTTAGAGAAGCAGTTACCAGGACCCTGCTATTGTGAGTATCTAAGAGAAGGGCCTTGTGCCATCACCACAGAGGGCGAATGCTGGCATGTGACAGCAGGTCCTTAATTTGAAACATAGAGCAGCATCACAGACTAGTTTGGGTCGGATGGACCCTCAAAGCTCATTTTGCCCAACCTCCTGCAATGAGCAGGGACACCTTCAACCAGAGCAGGTTGCCCAGAACCACATCCAGCCTGGCCTGGAATGTCTCCAGGGATGGGGCATCCACCACCTCTCTGAGCAACCTGTGCCAGGGTTTCAGCACCCTCATGGTGGAGAATTTCTTCCTCACATCCAGCCTGAATCCCCTGTCAATTTAAACCCATCACCCCTGATGGGCCCTGCTCAAAAGTCTCTCCCCATCTTTCTTCAGGCCCCTTTTAAGAGGTGAAAGGCTGCAATAAGGTCTCCCCAAAGCCCTCTCCAGGCTGAACAACCCCAACCCTCTCAGCCTTTCCTCACAACAGATGTGCTCCAGCCCCTGATCATGTTGTGGCCCTTCTCTGGACCAACTGATGATCTGCAACAGCAGCTGAGGGACAAGCAAGCAGCCCCATGGGGTGCTCTGGCCCTGCCTTGATGGGACCATTTGCTCCAGATTCAGCCCACTTTACCCACTGTGCTTGTCATCCCATCCCCTCCTCATGTCTCCTAAACCTTTTATATTGCTGTGAGACAAGGAGTATCCACTGCAGTTCTCCAGGGGGTTAGAAATGGCCTGGACACTAGGAAAATAAGCCTCAGTAATGCTAACATGTCTGGGAAAACGAAGTGTCTGGTACCTGACTCCAAAATTATCTAACTGCTGGCATGGCTTCACGATGCTGAGACAAGTATTCTCAGTGAGCACATTCCAAGAGGCAGTGGGTAACAGATTGTGGTGAGAACTTTGGGCTTTTCTCATTTTAGAAACTAACATCCAAAAGCTAGGGAAAAAAATTATTAATCTGGAGAAAATCCTTCACATTAAAAAAAAAAAAACACAACCTAAAAAACCAACCCCAAATCAAGTAATTTTGATCTGAAAATGGTGAGAGGAAGAGTAAAGAATGAATTCAAACCTGCATTCAAAAAGCATCAATTCATGTTTCAGAAGATAAAGTTACTTCAGGCTGAAAGACTCCACACAAGGTTCTTCGAATAGGTTTGAAGTTGTTCTCATTTTCTTTTTACAAAAACAAGGATGCCATTATCCAGTTTCCAAGCTCCACAATTCACGCTACAAACACGAAGATGGACTGTAATATGACCAGAGATCTACTGATTTCAGTCTACTGATCTCTGAATGATACCTGAAAAGGGCTGTTGTTACATACAAGTATTTCATTAAGGATTTTGAAAGAGAACTATTTATCAAATGTGGAGGTTTTTTGCAGGTGCTTAGCTTCAACCTTTAAAACACCATAATGTTGGAGAAGGAGAAACAAAACATTCCAAGCCCTACTACCACTTATCTCCCCCATCAGAAGATGAATTCCATATGGCATGCTCAGCTCTGCACTCAGCTGTATTAAGGAAGTCTTCTATTGGACATCAAGTGATCCATGTGAAAAAGACTGCAGTTCCTTATGGCCTGGCCTTGGTAAACCCCTTTGTTTCTTGCCAGTCCAAGAAAGCAGTACTTTGTTCTGTCTGTTGAGAGAGATTGGTTTCTTAACTCTTCTGCACATCTTGAAAACATCATTCCTTGATGAGCACAATCCCAATGCTTATGATACCCATAGCAACAATCACCTCCAATAGAAATGTTACTTAATGCTTTAAACCTTAAATGATCTGCACAACTGCACTTTTCTACCCAGCATGAACATTCAGTTGCAAAATTCAATATAAACGGGCTTTCATCCCTGTTTGAATAAAAACTGATCACATAAAAGGCATCTCTTAAAGATTCTGCTCACAAAGTAGTGATTTTACAGTCAGCATGTGACTGGAGCCAACTGTTCCCAGAGGCTCAGAGGAAGGAGAAGATCCTTTCCTGCTTTTCACACTGTTTTACTTCTATCTCACTTCTACTCCAGGCCACACGCGTTTTGGAGATACACTACTCCTTGCAATCAGGAATGCCATCCCCACCAAACAACTGAAACTGAAGGGCCATTGTATCAGCGTAAGCACCCTGTGTTTTAATATAATCATGAGAAAACCATGTTGCACATATGATTAATGCCACAAAAATGAAATCTGGATTTTTGTCGCAAAACATGTCTGCAAAACATACACACGGGATTGGTTTTCACTCATATTTGTTACTGTCAATTAGGATTGGATTCATGATGCTAAGTAGGTAGCTCAATGAAACAATTCTACACTTTTCTATTAAAAATAATCTTCACAGTACAATAGCTTTCATTGAAAGCACATAACTAGCTCAACTCCTATAATGGCCTCTGTACAAGCATCTCTACCTTTACAATTCTCTTAGGCTAACTGCCAACCCATCACATACACTAAGGTCATTATCATCTTCTAGTTGAAATCAAAGGTAATATCCCCACTAAATGCAAAGGGGCTGGATTAGCTGTGAAAACCTATGGCACTCCAGGTTAAAACCAACACTTCAGCCAAAGTGGGGAAATGCATCTTAGCGATGAATGCCATCCCAAGAAGATAAGAAAACAAAACTGGAAAGCTAAACCAATTTTACAAGGGAGTAGTACTAAATAGTTAGGAAAGAGGTTTAACAGGTCCAATAAATCAGACAGAAAAGTCTACAACTGTAATGCTTACTGCTGACTGTATTACCATAATATTATTCTTAGCGAATACTTTCTCATCTTCACATTGCAAGCATTACCACAAGGGATCTGATCTAGAACTCTGACTTTAATCTGAGCCATCTCACACTGGGGTTACTTGTGCGTAATATGTACACTCAGCATAAAACCAGCAGAAAAACTACTGAGTAACAAACCCTGAGAGCCTTAACCCACATTTCTGGTGCCCGTGAAAGCCAGAAAGCAAATGACCAAATAAAAGCTTTAAAAGAAAAAGCAGAGACCGTGACTTGTATTGACAGTAACACAGTCAAAGCAATGAATCTACGGCTCTACCAAAAGTAACTTCCGAAGCTTCCCTGACTTCCCTGATGTTATTCCTGGCATGGTCACTAGAGACGCTGGTCAGTGAGAAAGGATGAGAGAGAAAAAGAGATCAGAAGTTCCTCTTCCAGGCCTGCCCCAAGCAGCCCAGATGCGAACCAACGTGTGACCATTCACCTGCACCTATTCCCTCAGACTCGAAAACTGTACTTTCACAGTGTGCAATTATTTCTCCTTAAGAATGTTATTATAATTAATTAAGACACTGAAGTGGTGTTTATTAGAAACAGAATCTTAATGAAGGCACAGAAGTGGGAGCAGAGAACTGTTTATGAGCATCACAAGTTTTAATAATTGCTTGCCTCTTAACAATGCAACGGCACTGAATTAAGCAGCTTCTTCACAGAACACTTTGGAGCCGCAGCATGTCCCATTTGTCTTTATTTGACATCTCTACACGTTGAAAGACTGCTTCAGGAATGATTCTGTACATCCTGCAGATCAAATATGGGGCATTTATTTTATGGTTTTCTGCAAATATGATCTGTACCACTCTCATCACTCTTTCAACTCTGCTACACACTGTCCATTTTACTGCTCCTGCCACGAATCCAGATGGCTGCAGATGTGCAGCTGGCAACACTATGTTGTCTGACCCTGGTTAGGAGTTTACACAATGTAGTGCTTGAATGGAGAGGAAGTCCCAAGTGCCCTCATTAGCACAGCAGCCAATGAGCTGAAATAGGAGCAGCAAGAGTGGGAAATCTTAGCAAAAAATCCCTTGTACAGGAAATGCCTCCAAGACAGAGGGGAGATTGTACGCTTTGCTGTGAAGACAGCAGAGCATAAAAACAGCTCTTTTAGGCATGCAGTGGTATTCTGAAAACTAATTGTGAAGACTACAGGCTGAAGTAAGCCCAGCTACTCTTCTTCACTATGTGACTGTATCTCCTTCCACTCATAAACTAGGGTGTAACGCTTTACCTTAAAGCTTACCAAAGGATCACCTCCTTCGCACTGTAAAATACTAGCAAACATGCTGCTGGTTTAATAAAATACCTTAAGAAAAGCTCAAGTGGTGAGAAAAGTGTTTTAAGGATGAATGAGGCTATTTAAGAATTTCAGATCTTGGGAAGCTTTGACACTGGCTGTCTTCAAGGCAGACTTGAGAAGAGCTGGCATTTGGTCTTCTCTGTGAAGACAGTAAAGGGGTATTACATAAAATACATGATCATTATGTAAATGCGTGAACACTGGCTTTTAATTAGCGGTGGATGTAATCTCTCATTATTGGAGCAATTGAAGTTATTACTAGAAAGAGAAGTTCAAAGCACGCTGTGTTGAAAGGTGCCTTCACAAGCTCAGCGATATGACCCCTGTTTAGATACTCTGGTGTGTGAACTCATTCTTTCAGGCATTACTTTTTTGCCATTGCATTTGAGGTTAACAACACAGGTGAGCTACAAACTGACCATGGAAACGTGACTATTTTGGGGCAGGGTGTTGTGCGTACCCACATCTTGAGTTTTTAAAGGAATAGGTTCTGCTTTATGATTTCCTTCTACTTCTGATCATGCAGCAATCACAGTCCATACAGAAGCAAAAGAAATTCAGAGTACAACTGCAATACTGACTCTTTGAAATGAACATGGCTCCATACAAAGGATCAGTCAGCATCACAATACAAAGATTCAATCAGCATCACGCTCATTCCCATATACTGTTCCACCTCAGGAAAGCCTTGCTGGTTCAAGTAGCACTGAAGCTTGCGATTAGAACTCCCCAGCACCGAGATAATCAATTCAAAATTACTACATACCTAGCTCTTGTTTAACTCTTTTCACGCCCAAATCTCCCAGTGCTTTACAGAGAAGCCTGGTTTCACAATTGCCACATGACAGCTAGGCAGTAAAGGCTAAATGAACATCCTGCTTGGGTGGCCACATCCTTTTATCAAGGCAAAGCCTGACAGAGCTCCATGCATTTATCCTGCCAGCTGCAGATGTCCACGAACTCCTCACATACCCCAAGGCCAGTCTGCCTACAGATCTCATCTGCCTTTGCTAAATGCTCTGGAAAGGGCTCCTGCAATGAAGCACTGACTTCAGTCAAGTGTGAGCGTTCGGCAAAGAGGGCAAAAAGAACCATTGTAACAGCCAGACTGTCCTCACCACCATTCACATGAGCCCGCTCATGTCCTTCAGTCAAATGCAGCACAAGCTCCTCATTCCTCCCTCGGGCCCTTTGGATGCTCAGACTCTGCGCAGTTTGAAAGCACCAAGGCAGCAGCCTCAAGCCTGGCCAAGCCCAGATATGCCCCAACAGGTCCAAGGACAAACCCCCCCCCCCCCCCCCCAGGAACAGGAGAAGCAGGAACTAAGCAGTGAAGAGGTTCTGGACGCTAAAATCAATCTGTGTAAATATGATCAAACTACTGATGAGTATATGCTGAAACTCCGGCGTGTCCACATGTTGTTCTGTATAGAGAAGAACTTCTGCACTTCAGACATCAGCCGGGAGCAGTGTGACCATATGAGGTCCCATCAGTCAGTAGAGCCATGTTACGGACAATCTGTGCACCCACTGTGTGAAGTAAGGTACCACATATTATCCTGAGCCATAATTAAAGCAGGTCAAGCTCAAATACTTCACCTCGTGCCCCCCACAGGCTATAAGTTGCACATGGTTACTGCAACTCTGCTGACCCATGATTAACAAATCTTCAAGCAGAATTAATTCAGTCATGTCTGAGCCCTAACTCGCTATGGATAGGTCACAGAAATGCCTCGTACCACCCAAAATAAGTGTGCTGGGAAGCTGGGTTCCACTTACTCGTTCTCATATTTAATACTTAATTTATAAAGAGGCAAACTACAAATTGACCAAAGAAAGTCCTCATAATATTATTCAGAGTTTGAACAACAACAAAGTATGATTCAGATCCCTCTTAGAGCCAGCATGAGACCTACCAGCCTAAACCAAGGGGTATTTCAAAATGTTATACAGAGAAAGGAAAAAAGAATCAGAACAGCAGGATACTACTGAGCTGACTTCTGATCATGACAGGTTTTCTATATATCATTTAGAAAACAAAAGCCTCTAGTTTTGGAATGAATGCCTTCAGCCATACTCTAACTCTTACATGGGTGAGATGCAGGAAGGAATAATACTATTTGTAAAGAAAAAGCCCTTAAATGTGGTTCTGGGCAACCTGATCTAGTTGAAGGTGTCCCTACACATTGCAGGGGGTTGGACTGGATGAGCTTTGAAGGTCCCTTCCAACCCAAACCATTCTGTGATTCTATGAAAATAGAGCTCTACTGCATTTATAACTGGTTGTACATTAGTAAGTACGTAAGGTTAATGACATTTTCATAGAAATATATAATGGATCATAATTATACAATAGGTAATTACGATACATTTATACAGTACATGCAAAATGACAGGGAACAGTGTACGTGGTCCAGCATGGGAAGCAGAAGTGTAATCCACAGTTGACCGAGTATAACCAGAGAGGAGTTTTATGGTGCTTCATACCCCAGGAAATGGCATCCAGGATTGGAAGTCAACTGGGAAGCAGTACTAAATGATTTATTAGATTAACAGCAGATAATATATATTTTTTATATATATACACACACATAGTAAGTTTTCTACAGCAGATTTCTTAGTGTTTTCCACTGAAAATAAATATATTCTCACTTGCAGATGAACAGAAGTGACCTTAGCAAAGCCCCGTTGCTGATCAGAGATAGCAGGTGCTGTAACTTCGGCTTTCCTGGGCCCTCTCCACTACCATGTTCACTGTACCATGGGTGAATATTAAGCACTAGTATATTTACAACAGATCTTAATCACTGAAGCAGCACACCACTTGTACATGTGTTGGTGATGGGGTACATCCACCTCAGCTAGGCTTTTTATATGCGATGGGTGAGCTAAATAAGCACCATTTATGATGACAGCTGGGCCATCACTCACTCCAGTCCATCCCAGAGATGCTGCAAGGGCACTGTAAAGCTCTTTAAACATCACACTGCTTTTAAGGCTGAAAAACATAACAGCTAAAGCTACTTACAGTTCTGCTTTGGCTGTCATTCATTATGTATCATATGGACCCCCATCTCCCCAGTCCTGCATGATGTACAAGAATTGTTTGCTTGAAAAACCCATTCTTACTCCAAGCCTGCTCTTTCAGATTACAAACGATGCAGACAAATGCCCCCATCATGCAGGATTAGGTGGATTAACAACTTCTCACTTCAACATTAAGTGCATCGTTTAGAGGACAAGCAGGCATTCAGCTGCTGCAAACAGCCTTGTTCACATCTGCTTGCCACTTTCCTTCCAGAGAGGCCATCAAGAGATGAAGCATATGGCCTCAATAGCGCTGGTGTTTGTAAATAGCATCATAGGAAGCACAGCAGAAGTTATACATTCAGTTTGAAGTGCAGACATAACTTCTGCAGGCCCTGTTCATATCAACCATCACAGCACAAGAGGAAGACAGCCAAAGAATTCCCAAGAAAACCCACAGTGGTTCTGAATCTTTTATCATTCCTCCTAGTTACAGCTCTCTTGGATTAGTGGTTTTATGCTGGGATGAAAACACCATCAGACTATTAAACCATGTATTTATCTTGCTATGTGTCCCAACAGGCCAATCGTGACATCTGGTACACAAAGTCGCTGCAGACTTTAACAGTGTGATTTAGTTCTCATTCTTCAATAAAGCCACAATGCAATTATCCCTTCTCAAAGGAAGGACGGGACATAAATTGGCTCTTAGCTTTCATACCTCCTGCTGGCACTCCCCCCTTGCTGGAGCCCCCAGCACCTGCACATCCAAAGAGAAGGGCAGCAATTTTTACACATCTTTTGTCTTTTTTCTCTTGTCCCTCCCCCCTAAATGTGAGAATGGAAGAAAAAAAACAAGCAAGGAAAAAGAAGGACCAAGGAAAAGAAGTTGCAGCTGCACCAACTGGTTGAAACTATGAAGACAAAGGCCAAATGGGCTCCTCAAGAACAGCGCGATCACAGAGCAAACCACTCTGGCAATTCCTTCTTCAGGTAGTCATAAAAGCTGTAAATGTGCCAACAAGAGAAGGACACAGAAAGACACTTTAGCTAATCAAAGATGCTCCCAGATTACTGAAATAGGTCATAAATCAAGAAGGCAAAGTGTATTGATGTGCAGTTCTAATCTTCTGTTGCATTGCCATTGTCATTTCCAAAAGAGTATTGGGAGATAGGCAGCTGCAAGATTTGACTACCTAGCCAAAGAAGCTTACTGGCTCTCCAAAAAAGAGCAACAGCACAGCCTGAACACTTTGCTGGATGATTCCTTTAACTTGCTCTAGAAGATGGACATAAAAAAGGAAAAATGAATACTGCACTACATACACTTGGAATTGCTTTGCCTTGTAACAGCAAGCTACTGGCAACTCTGCACCCTTGTATTATTATCAAGTTGCCTTGATTTCTTTGTGGCAAAAGTGACAAAACAGCTCAGTCTCCTCCAGGATGCACCGAGGCCATTTCTATTTCAAGCAGCAGAGCACGAGAAATGTCTGGTTGACTTTGCCCCTGTGCTTTAGTTTTTTCCAACAGTATAGAATCCCTGACTAGTTTGGGGTGGAAAGGACCTTAACATCACCCAGTTCCAACCCCCTGCAATGGGCAGGGACACCTCACACTAGACCATGTTGCCCAAGGCTGTGTCCAACCTGGCCTTGAAGTATCAAACTGCCTACAGAAGCTAAAGCAACTCAGTACCAGCCATGTCATGGCTTGTATGACAAGCGGCCATTCTTTGATGACTACAGCCTGTTAGGGAAGGATGGGATCCACCTGCATAGAAGAAGCAAGGGAATCTTTGGCAGCAGGATGGCCAACTTGGTGAGATGGGCTTTAAAGTGAAGGGCTTGGGGAGCAGGGTCCAAAGTGGCAATGCTCACACCATCACATCCAATTGGGGAATACGCCAACACACACAACATGGGGACTAAACACAGAGAATTACAGATGTGAGTACAGTCACAGGGCCGTGACCTCACTGCAATTAGACATGGTGGGATAGCTCGCATGACTGCAGTGCTGCCATGGACAGCTATCTACTTTTTAGGAGACACAGGCCAGCAAGGTGAGGTGGTGGAATTGCTTTTTAGGTGAGAGAGCAGCTGGAATACATCAAGCTCTGACTAGGGGTGGAGGAAGAGCAAGCCAAGAGCTCCTGGGTAAGGATTAAGTAACAGCTAAACATGGGTGACACTGTTGTGGTCAGGAAGTCAATGAGACCTTCTGCAGACAGCTGGAAGTAGCCTCACAATCACAGGCCCTGGTTCTCATGGGGAATGGGCACAAGTTGAAACACAGGAATTTCCATTTGAATATCAACCACAGAATCATGGAATTAGGAGGGCTGGAAAAGCCCTTTAAGCTCATCCAGTCCAACCGTTCCCCAGCACTGCCAAGGCCACCACTAACCCATGGCACTGAGGCCTCGTCTCCACAGTGTGTGAACACTTGCAGGGACGGTGACTCCAGCCCTGCCCTGGGCAGCCTGTTCCAATGCCTGAGCACCCTGTGGGGAAGGAATTGTTCCTCAGCTCCATCTAAACCTCCCCTGGTGCAGCTTGAGGCCGTTTCCTCTTGTCCCATCCCTTGCTCCTTGGGACCAGAGACCAATCCCACCTCACTGCAACCTCCTGGCAGGTAGAAAGAAAATAATCAGCCTAAAATAGATGGAAGATGCATTGGTGAAGGCAGTGCTTTGTTCTGACTAAGGAATGAAAAGCATCTCGAGCCCTCAGGTATGAGGTAAATTGACATATTCCTGGCATGGCAACTTCAGAAAGGACATTTCCAGAGATACTTATTTCTCAGAACTTTAATTCCAGATTGTGTTTCTCCTGAAGATATGACAAACAGATAACAGAATACTGGGATGTCCCAGAAACAGATCACAACCCAGCACCCTTTTTCATGTACAGCACTAAGTTATACCAGAGTAGAACAGTTTCAGTGAACTACAGGTTAACTAAAAGCTATGCTGACAAGAGCATTTGGAAAACTCAACCTGATAAAAGCCAGTCAGTCCCTGATGCCACAGCACAAGGAATCATAGGTGCCAGAAGGAAAACAAGATAGGAGCATGCCCAATCACATCAGCCAGATCTATGTGCTGGAAACCAGCAGAGCACCTCTTCCAGGTCTCTGCATATCCTTCAACAACTCGTGAGCTGCTCAGACCTGGAACTATCAAGAGACCAGCACTAAAGAAGAAAGGGGCTTATGAAATCTGTGCTGATCCTTCGAAAGGCAGCTTCTCTTTCTCACTATTCACAGAATGAGCCTGGTTTTCTTAAAGCATGAGTGTAGAGCAAGTTTGATACCTGCACAATGATAGTGCATCTCTCACTCTACAGTGTTTTCTACCAGGTATCAAAATTCCTTCCTCAAATATTGGTGGAGTCACCGTCCCTGCAAGTGCTCACACACCGTGGAGACGAGGCCTCAGTGCCATGGATTAGTGGTGGCCTTGGCAATGCTGGGGTAGGGGTTGGACTGGATGAGCTTAAAGGGCTTTTCCAACCTGGTGGATCTTATGATTCCATCAGAAAGGAGAAAGTGACTGACTAAAGCTAAGCCGAAGCAGAATGCCTGATTTCACACATCCACTCTTTGGTTGGCTGTGCCCATTTAAAGATTCATCCAGTCTACTAAAAACCAACAGACTACGCTACTTTATGTCTGAATGGCAGCTTTTTTTTTCTATGATGATATTAAGAGGATTAGCCTCAACCAAATTAGTCTTTAATTGGTTTACAGAGAAAACAGGAATATGCTAAGAATTCACTTAAGCAAACAGTGTCTATTTTATGCATAAATACCGTAATCATCCACTTGTTACTTTAAAATAAGAACAAACAACATTTGCATAATAAAACTGTTTGCAGATCTTAATGAACGTGTGCCATTATCCCCTCCTGGCTTTCCTACACAGTCAGTGTACATCTTAGGTCCAATACATTGAGCTTTACACCAGTCATTGCTTAAACACTTCTGACATTTTAAGTAATCCATATTAGCACTGGACTCATTAAAAGAATCCTTAAATACAGTTAACAGTATTTTAGAGCTATCAAACTTATTAGGATCTACCAGAAAGAAATAATGCAAACCTGATCACCCTGTAGATTCTGAGAACACAAGAAATGGGCCTCACAGATCTACAAATCACTTCTACTGGAAGCTAAAGGATTTGACTGACGTATATTTCCCAAGCTACATCTGTCATCACGAGTCTAAAAAAGCAACCAGCCCACTGAGCAAGAACTGGCACTTTGGGAAATGGCTTAAATAGCTCTGAGCTCTCAACTAGCACTTCTATGCTTCTTACATATCTGAATAGACTCAAATCGAGTGTGTTTCTTCTCACTTTCACATTTGGCTCAAAGAATGAAATAGAAAAAGGAAGACAAAAAAAAAAGGGGGTGAGAAAAAGTGACTTGAGAATTCCTCAGTACACCAGGGATTTCTGGACATTAGTGCTATGGAGAGTAAAAGGATGGGAGTGCAAAGCCAGCAGTACACTTTCAATCCTGAGTCACAAAGACAAATGCAAGGAAGTGAGCCCACAGGGTTCTGCCTCTGCAGGAGGCTCATTTTTCCATCACAGCATCTCCTACTTAGGGCTTTTACATTTTTCCAATGGCAATTTCAACCTCATCTACATTTTGTAGAGCACTTTACTCTTAGGCTGCTCCTAAGCAAATACATCCACTCACCTAAGGCATTACTTTACCTATGCCTAAAGTCTCCTATGACTTAGGAGACCTCCCATAAATAATAGTCTAACATTGGAATGAACCATGTATTTTGTTATATGTTAATATGCTGTTGGTTTCAGCTTTTGTTTAATAAACAAACCCCAACCAAACAACAAAAAACCCCACCAAACCCCCACAAACCAACCCAAACATTTGGGCCCTCAAAATTCCCCAGTGGAAGAACTCAGAAGCTACTCAGATTTAGCAGATAAGAAACAGTGCATACACCCTTTAGAGATATCCACAGAACACAGAAAACCAATGTTTTAATGTATGCTGCTTCATTCATGGAACCTGCATTAAAAAGCTGGGAAACTAACTGGAAAAAGGGAAAAGATGAAGCTCTTCTCATACTACAGAATGGCTGCCTATAGGGGTTTCCTACAGATGCTATTTGTGAATCATAGAAAGGTTTGGGTTGGGCTGGAAAGGACCTTAAAGCTCATCCAGTTCCAACCTCCTGCCACAGGCAGGGACACCTTCCACTAGAGCAGGTTGCTCCAAGCCCCTGTGTTCAACCTGGCCCAGTTGCTGCCCTGTGACCAGACACACTCAGCTCTACATCATGGCTTGACACTCGGGTATGCCACTGTGGCTCTGGGGTGGCACAAGTCCTTTGCATAGCCAGCTCTGTGACAGCCTCCCAGCAGCAAGAGACCCACTGCTGACGAGATGATAGTCAAGACAGATCCAGCTACTGGTACTTTAGTTGTGGAAGGAGGAAAGTAACTGAAAAGAACTAATTTAGTCTCTGATTTAAGAGCAACTTCATTTAAACTCAATGCAACGGAGCCATCAGTTGAGTTGCATTAAAAGAACGTGAATGTCCTTGAAGCACTTGGCTCCAAATCAACATCCCTTAGAAAGCCAAAACAAACCCGAGTTCCTCCAAAGCCCACAGTAAAACCTCTTTGTTGCTCTATCTCAAAACTCCAGAAACAACATTAACCTCATGCACCAAACTAACAGAAAGAAAGAAAAAAAAGGAAAGGGAGGTGGTAAAAAAAAGCTCTCACAATCATAGCATTTAATAAACTCTATTCCATGACAATTCACTTAAGTCCCACCCAATTTCATTCATAGAGATCCATTTCCTCCACTGGTCAATGTTTGTATCTTTACAGGCAGAAATTCGGCTTTGTTACATGGTTCATCTGGATACAATAGTTATAGGAAAAGAACTCAAGTTACACAAAACAGCTATATTCAAGCCATCACAGAGCAGAAAAATGAAATTAAGAGAACCTAATTAATCCCTGTAATCTTGGGAAGGATGCTGAACAACTGCTAAAAGCAGACAAGTTACTCTGGTGAAGGAATGTTGCCTTCAGCATTTCTTCCAATGAAAAGAACAAGCAAAGGCAATGTCTATATCTGGCACAACCAAGCACGAGCTGTCCCATGCAAACACTAAGTCCAGGAGCATTGGCCAAGGAGAATCAGAGCAGAATCCTACCTGAAGCCTGAAACATGTTGCCGTTATTAAGTAACATGAATGATGAGGCTTTAATGCTGTTGAACCCATGAGATTCCATGGGGCTGAATTCTCCAGTTCATAAAATTATAATTAAAAGAAGAAAGTGCAACACAGGCACCAGCATCATGGTCTGCTACGCACTGACCTCCCCGTGCATGCCATCTGTCTGACTGGGGGAGCAAGCACACTTCTATGGCATTACATTCTTCTCTTTCCAGCAAGGCTCATTACGAGACAGCCAACCCAAAATGTCATGGTGATTTCTCTGATGTAATCATCAGGCACCTAGGAAATGAATGGAAACTCCCAATCCATTCTGGTGACACAGATTAGGAAAAGAAGGTGCTCATCATGAATAGCTGACATAATCTTTATGGCTTCCTGAGCCAAACAAAAGAAATAGAATTAAAAGCAGAACAAACATCATATGGGAATGACAGGAAAAACATCACCACCCAAAGCAAACCTTTAACATCTCAGTGCTACTGGGGGTTCCAAAGAACAAACAGGTCAATCAAATGGTCAACTAATTGACGTTAAAATAAAAAGGAAATCAAACGGCTACAGAACATGGTTTGCCAAATGATGCCCTTTAACCCTTAGGAAAAAAGAACCAAGTCTGAAATGCCAAGGCTGAGCCTGACCATGAGGTTTTACGTTGGATACCATCTGAGACCTCATGGTACTACGATGCAGAAGGGAACTGTGGCTGGGATCACCCTGAAGCTTTTTCTTCTTGTATTTGTTATATTTTCCTGAAAAGGAATTAATCTGTGAAACTAATACTTACTCTCTTAAGAGGCCTTATTTTATCTTTTTTTTTTTATCATTCTAATGCTTACAGCTGATTAAAATAAACTCTTTACAAAGAGTTTCTATACATGTAACTGTGTATGCACCTGGACAGTCTATATATAACCCATTCCTGATGGTTAAACATTCCCATCTCATTCCCTCTCTTAGCCTTTACTCCACAGTATGGTCAAGGATTATTAAACGATGCTCATGTCCTTGTTATCTGACCACACAACCAGCGCATACAGAGACTCAAAGGGAACACATCTCGCTGCTTTTCCCTCTTGGCTATTTTCCCCAAGCCCCAAAGAAAATCAATGAAACAGATCTCCTTTTAGCTACACCTACTTAAACCTGACTGACAGACGATCACATTCCATTAGAGACACACAGGTTTAGTTCGCACACACATCAGTAACCGTGACATACGGAGACAACTCAATCCAGCAGAACTGCTCCCTGCGCCTCGCACGTACCACTTCACCCTCAAAAGCCCAGGCTGAGAAGGGGTTTTCTGGTCAGCACTGGGTGAAATATCAGCAAAGCGGCTGCTCACAACCGCGTCCCCTCCAGCGCACCCACCGACCACCGACACACGGTTTTGAAAACGTTATTTTCACCAAAAAGCCCCAAACGGGGCTGGAAATCCCGACACCAGCAGTTACATAAACCGTGCTAAAAATAACCTCCGGAGGCGCGGGGTGGGCAGCGGGGCCGGGGTCGGGTCCCCACCGGCCGCAGCCGCTCCGGAGCCCAACAAGTCGCCCGAGTGGGTCGCGGTTGGCCCCTTCTTACCACCAGCACGGGCACGCCTGCGGTGAGCGAGTAGAGCAGCACCGGGGGCACGGCGCTGCGGTCCTCCGGGCCCGGGTAGGGCTTCCGGTACGCGCCGTCGTAGCAGAAGAAGCCTTGCACGTTGACGGCGAAGGTGTCCGTGTACTCGAAGTAGTAAGCCAGCATCACGGTCCCTGCCATGATCACCATCTGGAAGTAAAGCATGCTGCTGAGCGGAGAGGGCACTCGCATGTACGTGGGCTCCGGCGGCCGCCGCGCTCCGCCCGCTCCCCGGCGGCATCCACGGCGGCGGTCGGCAGCGCTGGGCACAGGGCAGCGGGGGCCCTGCCCGCCGCTCCGCCACCGGCTCCGGCTCCTGCAGCGGGCGGAGCGCGGCGGCGGGAGGAGGCGGCTTCGCCCCGCCCCGGAGCAGCCGCGGCAGCCGGACCCCGGCCCGGGCGGGAGGAGGAAGAGGAGGAGGAGGAGGGAAGGGGCGGCCGGGGGCAGAGTCGGAGCAGCCCCACCCGGAGGACGTGGTTAAGGACCCCCCCCCACCCTGCTGCGGGTTCTTCGCTGGACACCGACGTGCACGAGCCCGTGCGAGGGGCAAAGGATGCTCCCGGAGCACTGGGATGTACCCGGATCGTGGCTGTTTGTAAATGGCTCCAACTGGAAATACAGACTCTGAAATATATGGGTAGCTATGAAAGGAAGCGATGTTTAAAGCCTTCATGTAAGAGCTGTAAAGAAAACGGGTAGCTGGACATGAAGCTATCCTCAGCCAAGTGACGTCCCAGAGTAAGAGGGTAGTCTGCTCCAGGGCTGGGAAGAATTATGCATAGAATCACAGAATCCCAGACTGGTCTGGGTTGGAAAGGACCTTAAGATCATCCAGTCCCAACTCCCTGCCCTGGGCAGGGACACCTCACACCAGAGCAGGTTGCTCCAAGCCCCTGTGTCCAACCTGGCCTTGAACACTGCCAGGGATGGGGCAGCCACAGCTTCTCTGGGCACCCTGTGCCAGCGCCTCAGCACCCTCACAGGGAAGAGCTTCTGCCTTAGGTCTAACCTGAACTTCCCCTGTTTAACTTTGAACCCATCACCCCTTGTCCTATCGCTACAGGCCCTGATGAAAAGTCCCTCTCCAGCATCCCTTCAGACACTGGAAGCTGCTCTGAGATCTCCACACAGCTTCTCTTCTCCAGGCTCAACAGCCCCCATGTTCTCAGCCTGTCTCTATACAGGAGGTGCTCCAGCACCTGCTCATCCTTGTGGCCTCCTCTGGACTTGCCCCAACAGCTCCATGTCCTTCTTATGTTGAAGACACCAGAACTGCACACAGTGCTGCAAGTGGGAGTATATACAAACACAAAAGAGTTCCATTTGAAAATACGTCTATAGCTCATACATATACACTTAGGGATAGTCGGCTGTGCCCAATGCTTGTACAGCTTCACTGTGTGCAGGCTTTATTCTGGATTCCCAAAGCCAAGAGTTAAAAAGTCACTTAAAGGTCATCCCCGCCTGCCCCAAAACATTATATGGCCAGGAAACAGTCTTCAAAGGGACACCTTCACCTTAAAGATTCCATTTGGCTACTTAGCAAAGGCTGTTAGAAACAACAAATGAGACCTGATTTATAATCAAATGGTTCGTAATGTGTAATCGTTCTTCCAGTGCTGTACTTGGCCTTTAAGTGTTCATTTCCCTCTCCCCTCTGAAGAATCCTGTTCCCATTCAGTGATGCTAGTCTCTCTGCATTTATTTTTAACCAGGCCTAGCAGAACACACTCTTCATGCCTGGATTCCACATCCAGGCTATTTTTATGTGTTCTTAACATACTCCCCAGAAGCAGCCAAAGTGTTCCATTTACATGGCACTCTCCAGACTTCCTTGGGTAGCTCCCTTACACTGTGAACAGTATGTAGTGAGACATGAGACATCTGGTGGTCAACTCTGCCTAGCACAGAGCTTATCGTCCTTATTTCTTTAGCACAGCCCGGTAGCCATTACCATACACATAAAAACCTAAATTTCATCCCAGAGATTGAACAGAAACCAACCCCCCCCCCTCAAGTGTTAGGACCTAAGGCCTGATCCAAAGACCAAAGTCAACAGCAGGACTGCAGTGAGCACTAGGCTCAGCTCTTCTGTTCTGTTTGAGTGGATGGACCAGAGAAACTGGCGTTTCTGTCAAAAACAGGCACTGGAAGGAATCGAACCTTTCCCAGTAACCAGCTAATAAAGTACTCCTGCACTTTGCTATTACAAGCCAACTGCTATTACAACTACACCAATGGAGCTACTGCACGTAGGAGTTAGAGGGTATAAAAGTCCTGGTTTTACAAAACCTGTTTGAAGCTGCTGTCAGAACCTCTGATGGATTTGGGATGGCAGGTTTCGGAAGGAATCTCTGCAGGTCACATAGTCCAACCACCTGCTCAACACAGCTCCTGCTGGTGCTCAGTCCAGTCAACTGCCAAGTAGCTCAAAGGATGGAGATCCCAGAACCACCCTGAATGTCCAACCACTGACATGGAGAGAGCAGTTTTGCTTTGTACTTGAGACACAAACGTTAGCAAGTGTATGTTGGCTGCCACTAAGTGAAGCACAAGACTTAAAGGAATTATTAAGGGGCATG
This sequence comes from Pezoporus wallicus, assembly GCF_028554395.1. NCBI lineage: Eukaryota > Metazoa > Chordata > Aves > Psittaciformes > Psittacidae > Pezoporus > Pezoporus wallicus. The sequence goes on from NW_026637037.1 coordinate 2,550,561, forward strand.
ACAAAGAAGAGAGTTTGTCTTTATGCTTTTCTGTTACTCTACAACGCTGGCACTATTTAGCCTCTAATATTTAACTTGAAAGCATTTAAAAACATGGTGTGCAACTAACAATCTATTGGATACAAGATTCACTTGTATTATTTGGCTCAGTCTGGTTCCCATGCTTCAAATACTCCAGGTGGACTGGCCATTTAGTAGAGTTACAAACCAAAGAATACAGGATATAAGGCCAAGAGGAGGTTTAAAGTCACCTTCCTTGGTAGTCATCTCAGAGCTATCTGAGTCAACACAGGTCACTGCGGAAAAAAAAAATAAGGCACCAAAATGTCAGGCTCTGGTTTTCATCCCCAAAAAAGTGGTGCTCCATGGGAAATGGATTGATTATCAACTTGGTGCTTCACTGAGGAATTAAGGTAATTAATTATTCCCCTTCTCAAACCTCCAGGTTTTAGAGTAAAGATCATTAGGTGAGAAAAGCAATGAGGTCACCTTATTGAGTAGCGAGGGGCTCAACTATGGAGTAAATGAGCAGACGCCAAAAAGCTTTAAAGCAGAAGGTATATATATAAAAAAAACAAATCTGTATTTTCTTTCTTTGAAAGCCCTGTAAACTTACTGTTTCTGAAAATACTGGTGGACTTTTATTTCTTTTTATAGAGGTAAGACCTGCCCTGGTACTGTCATCCCCTACAGAGTCATAGAATCCTAGACTGGTCTGGGTTGGAAAGGACCTTAATATCACCCAGTTCCAACTCCTGCCAGAGCAGGGACACCTCACACTAGAGCCGGTTGCTCCAAGCCCCTGTGTCCAACCTGGCCTTGAACACTGCCAGGGATGGGGCAGCCACAGCTTCTCTGGGCACCCTGTGCCAGCGTCTCAGCACCCTCACAGGGAAGAGCTTCTGCCTTAGATCTAACCTGAACTCCCCGTTTCAGTGTGAACCTATCACCTCCTGTCCTATTCTTTCTCAGCCCCTTCTTCCTCCACTCCCATTTAAAGCATTTTCTTGCCTTAGGACAAGTCTGCAAGGCTTGGTTTCTTGCAGGTGATGAAGTTCAAACCTGGATTCCTCCTATCTGACTTGCCCCACTTGAAAAACATACATGCACTTGATCCTTGCTGCTGCTCTCCTCATAGAAGTTGACTGTTGCACGATGTAGGCTGCTATTTGTTTCAACAAAGAGGGGCAGAAATGCTTGGCAATGCATAGGGGAGGCAGGTCAAAGCTCCAAGCTGCTTAGACGAAAGCAAAAAGACAATCATATTGCTTTTTTTTAATACTTTTACACAAGGCCTGCTCTTGCCTTCCTGGACATGCAGGTGCCTGATCAAGTAAAACCAGAGCTTTACTTTTTATTATAATGAACATGATGTTTATCTGCTGCATGGTTCAATACGCAATCATGTATTAAATCAAACAAACAGAAGCAAGAACACAGTCCCCAGTGACTAATGCAGCCAGCTAAATATATTCTGCTAAATAATATCACAGTATTCCCTGCTGCTTTATGTCCGTTCTATGCAATGACAGCAGAATGGCAGAGAAAAGCCCAGAACCCACAAGTTCTGTTTCAGAAGGCTATCGGTAGAATTGTCAGTTGAAACTCAAGTGACAGACAGGGTTTGGAAAGCACCTTTTTTGGGAAGACCACCATTGATCTCAGAGCGGGAGTCCTCCTGATATTCCTCATGGATTTATCTTGTTCTTTTCATTTCCTACCTAATTTTAAGTGAAATACCAGCTCAAGAGACACAAGTGTAAGCAGTGCAGACAAAGGGAAACCTTAGGTGCACTGTTCCACAATACTTTGAAATAATGACCTTCATTACAAGGGGATCTTTCCAATTTCAAACCACATTCACTACCCTTTCATGTGCTTACATCAGCACCTTTCACAGAATTTTCTAGTTCTATATTGCTATGGCAAAAGGGAATAAAGCAACAAAGACAATCCAAGAAAACCTCCTCAATGGGAAGGAAACTAAGAACTGGTATCAAATAATCCACTGCTTTTCCCTTTCTATTTACCTCTTTCATGCTTTCCCAGAGTGCCAGCAGCTGTCATGGGAACGCCGTGGCTGCTTCCCTGCTACATCTCCACACTACTACAATAAACCAAGCATTTCTGAAGGGAATGCTGCATCCGTGTTGATGGCACAGAAGCAAGGAAGAAACAGAATGAACCAAAATCTCTAGATACCTCCTGGCTTTATCCAGGAAGGAAACTGGGAAAAGCCCCCTAATTTGGCAAACAGCAGGCAAGGTAGTACTTCGTTATTTGATAAAATTTGGCTTTACTCTGCCAATACACAACGTATTTAATATATTTAATGGCAGATACTGTTAAGAGATAACTAAAAGGACATTTGTTTAATTAAATTGTTTCATGATATGCAGTGATTTAAGTCCTAAAGGCCAGGGCATGTAAATGCTAAGATCTATGCTTGTAGTACCATCATAATGCAAGAGAAAAATCACTTTCTAGCAGTTGGAGCAGAAGCAGGACAGAGTCAGAAATGGGGGCTGTGCCCAGAACACTTGCAGTATGATTCAAACAAGTTAGGCACCAAATAGAAGCTTTTCATATGGTCTTAATACCTAGTTGATGGAGAGAGACAACTCTAGTAGGTGACTAAGCGCCACTACATTGGGGCAGGATGAGTCATCCTCTGAAAATGTCATTCAATCCATCCTAAGAAATACCAATTTCTGAAGATAGCACTTGCAACAATAACGAATTGAGTGCTGATGACTGGCTTTGACTAGCACTCTTCTTTTAAAGGGCTCTAGTGAGATATGATCAATTTTACCCTTAACATTCACTGGCACGTAGCTCAACTAGCTCCATAATAGGAACGGTACTTTTCAAGAGTTACACAGAGAGAAGAAAAACAGTCAAAATAGCGGCAGCACAAGCATTAACATTACATTTGTATTGCAGTTTTATGTGCAGCTAAACCCTGTTTCCACAGAAGGTAACATTTTGCCCTAGTAAGCTTGGGCCCCTCATACGACACAGTGCAAATACCAGAGAGAGTGAGCAGATGGAGATGAAATAAAGGAGGAGGAGGGGAACAAGGCAACAATGAAATGATTGAGTTTGATATAATGAACAGCAGTTATAGCACATTAGTTACTTAGTGTTTACATCAATAAGAGAATTAATCTTCTTAAATCTGCTTGCTATCTTCAGATTAAGTATTCTTGCAGGGAGTTCTTTATAGGTGAGAACTGAAATTTGCTATGCCAGAGGGACACCATGTACCTCTGGGCTGTATATCCTCAGAACTAAAACCTATACACGCACATCTACCACGACATAGCCAAAATAAAATGCTACAGAACACAGTTTTGTCAATCGAAATGAAACATTCACATCTGAAACCTCAAATAGTGATTATTTAATCTTACCCAAGATAAACTTAGGAAAACAGCCTATTTGGAAAATGATCACTGCAGCTCTGAGGTTATCTTCATTGGTAGACACATCTTCAGCAACTGCAGCGCTGTACAAACTGACAGAAAACTTGGAACCTTTGGCATAACTGGCTCAATAAAAACCACAGACTCACAGGAGTGACTGAAGGGGCCTCTGGAGATCACCCAGTCCAACCCCCTGGGCAGCCTGTGCCAAGGCTCTGACACACTCACGTAAAGAAGTTCGTCCTCATGTTGAGGTGACACTTGGTGTGTGTTAGTTTATGGCCAGTGCTCCTCGTGTTGCCGCAGGGCACCACTGGAAAGGGTCTGACTAAACTCAGGATTTTGGAATAAATTTCCTCATCTCATTCACCAAAAATACCAGCATTGTTATCCTTGCTTTTGATGAAAGAAAACTCCTTTCCAAGGTAATCAGTGATTCCTTGGAAGACTGATGCAACAGACACTGAACAGCAGCAGAGCACTGCTGCCTTTCCTATGTACGGTAGGCAAGTGGAGTCACAAAGACCTGCCCTGTGCAGTAAAGTGTATGTATCTGTGCAGCCCATTTTGTACATAATCCAACATTAGCTCAGACATTTGTAGAACGCCTGAAGGTTTTACAGCCCAATCCTGAAACTCCCTTTACTGAATTAATTTCAATCATTTGAATACAGTGGTTTTCTGTGTTGTAGTTTGCCTTCTTTTTTGTACCTTTTCATTACAAAGAGTGAGGCTAATAATACAACTTACAGAATCATAGAATAGTTAGGGTTGGAAAGGACCTTAAGATCAGCTAGTTCCAGCCCACATGCCATGGGCAGGGACACCTCACACTAAACCGTGTCACCCAAGGCTCTGTCCAACCCGGCCTTGAACACTGCCAGGGATGGAGCATTCACAGCTTCCCTGGGCAACCCATTCCAGTGCCTCACCACCCTAACAGGAAAGAATTTCCTCCTTATATCCAATCTAAACTTCCCCTGTTTAAGTTTTAACCCATTACCCCTTGTCCTGTCACTACAGTCCCTACTAAGGAATTCATCCCCAGCATCCCTATAGACCCCCTTCAGACACTGGAAGCTGCTCTGAGGTCTCCACGCAGCCTTCTCTTCTCCAGGCTGAACAGCCCCAATGTTCTCAGCCTGTCTCCATACAGGAGGTGCTCCAACCCCTGATCATCCTCATGGCCTCCTCTGGACTTGCTCCAACAGCTCCATGTCCTTTTTATGTTGAGGACATACAACTTATCAGCTAAATATTCTGTATTTAGCCATTAAGGGCATGCACTTGCCCACTCCTCAAGATTCTATGTTTTCAGTATAAAACTGTCACCAATCTAAAAGCACAGAAGTATGAAGGAAGTATATGGCCAGCCCTTTCTGTGGCTACCATCTATAGAAGCTGGGTTCCAGCATTCTCCAGTGCTTTCATGCATGCTGGGAACACATTGCTCTAAGATCCATGAGCAACAGTTGAAGGTACCAGAGAGATGGTGATAAGCTTAGTTTTAACTGAAGGAAACCTTTGCCGTTAGCAGGAAAACCTGTGTGAAAAACCATTCCCTGTCTACTTGCAGGGCTGTTGTTTTACCATGTGGTCTCTATCTGGATGGATCCACCCTCTCATTTTTAAACTCCACACTTAAACAGAAGAGAGACTGATTCTTAGCTCTGCACATTTGCCATCATTATCTTTTGCTTCTACCATGACTGGTGAGTAAACTATCCTGGGATACTGAGGAGGTGAAAGGCAAAGCCATCCCCAGGTGTGTAAAAGATACCAGATTGTCACTTTGACATGGCATTCTGCATGGAATTCTGAGGTCTTCCTTCAAAGACTGAGGATTCCTCAATTCAGGGGCAGCTGCATAGTAAAACCTGCAGTCATCTCTTTCCATAACCAAGCTTGGCCCTTAAGCAATTGTATCACAAACAGGTAAGGTATACAAGACCCCAAAGATACTTTGAAGCACGTCTCTACATAAGACGAAATTAAGCCACTTACTAGCCTTCCTCTCAAAAGGGAAAGACAAATAGGCTAATATCATAAATTATGCACCATAATCACTGCATATTCAAGCTCTGGTTATCACTTAATGTATGCAGCTCATCCTGGCAGGAGTCCAGTACATCCTCTGTAACTCTGTATTTTCTGCTGGATAAGCTCACACAGTTGTGCAGCAGAACTACTTATGTTCTTACAAATGATACCAGACATTTCTCATTAGCATTACACCTGAAATCCCATTCCCAAGTTGGGTGTTATCCATTGCTTCATAAAATTAAGATGAAAAGCATAGAATGAGCAAGTTCAGGATACCTTCAGCAAGTGGTTCAATGGAGAGAAGTTCCCAAGGAACAAGGGATGGGACAAGAGGAAACAGCCTCAAGCTGCACCAGGGCAGGTTTAGATGGAGCTGAGGAACAATTCCTTCCCCAGAGGGTGCTCAGGCATTGGAACAGGCTGCCCAGGGCAGGGCTGGAGTCACCGTCCCTGCAAGCATCATGCAGACTTTTATACTCTTCACGTTGCCAGAAGCTATTGTTCTTAGAAGCACATAAGGCTCATTTCCTTTGAACTGACTGCCGTGTGCTCATGTTGTAAATATGAAGTACAACTACCTCCGAAATAGAGAGGCATTAAAACATTAGTAGTGGTTGCTCTCCCCTCCCTCTCCCTCCCATAAAATTTCTGTTGATTTAGAGAGATTAAAATCAGTAGGAGCTCCGAGTACAGAACGTAAGGGCTGCAGAAGCAGATTCTCACTCAGCAGCACGAAACCTGACCTTTGGGAAATGGTGTGAGCAGTTGCTAACAGGATACAACCATCTGAGGACGCATAATTTTTATGGCATTAACCTTTTCTTCATAGAGCAATGCCAGTAGCCAGCATGCTTAATACCACTTTTACAGTAACTAGGCCAGTCTCCAAATTGGATGTAAGCAAATTATTTAGCTTATTATTATGCTCATGTCCAGTGTTTAATTCCATTAGGAACATTTAAAAAGAAAAGAAAGGTCATCTTACAGAAACGGGAACAACAGCAGCTGACCTTGACATTACACAGCCAAATATTAGGAAAACCATGAAACTACCTATGGCGTATTATGTAGGAATCTAAAAACTGCATAGCATCCACACAGGTTTTCATCATGCACTCTCCACTGAGCATCCCACCTGCCTTACAATAATGTTGCATGTAGCAATTCCAGAAAGCAGGTTCATTGAAATGGGGCTGCAGAGCAGCTTAGGTCATAGAATCTTCCCCAAAGGTAGAAAAAAACCCTTGGAAGTAGAAATTTTCATTGCAGTTGATACACAGCAATTGAATCCTGCACCAGTAGCTGGATCTTACTAGTTTTATGAAATGAATAGGTACTTCTACATCATCTTTTCATTTCAGTTCTCAAGAAAAATATCACCAGTGTGGGTATTTTCAAGACAGAGTATTAAAGCTTAGAAACCAATGAGGATAGTTATTCTATACAAGCTCTTAGAAAAGACTCTCACTGCCTAAAAATACCCTTAAGCATACTGAAAATATCCCACAGAGAAAGGGAAGTTCAACTCCTTGTTCATGCCCAGTAGGTCCAGAACTCACGATGCCCTCCCTTCCTCTAGGATAGTCAGCAGGAAAGGTAAACCACAACCTTTTCACTGGATGCCAGGTGGTTTTCTTCTCCCCGAGTTTCTCACAGTCGGGGCTGGAAAAGTCATTACAGCACAGAGAAGAGCCGAAATTCTGGAAATCTCTTTAGACTTCAAGACAATGGCAGAAAAAAATCATCATTGATGGATTAGTTTCACTCAGATCATAGCTTCCATGGCTCCTGCTGGCTTTGGTATCTTCTCTTCCTGCTGCCTTGTGCTTTGACTTTTCTTCTGTGTGAAACAGGCATCAGGAAAACGAGGAGGAACGGTACCTGGTTCCTGGTATCGACTATCACAATCCTGGTCAGTACCAGCAGGTGAAAATGAACAAAGAAGGGGATGTGGCTCATTCCTGCACTGCCAGGGGAGACTAACACAACCCTTATGTTTACTTGCATCTGGTTCTCTATTATTACCTGCTACACTGAAACTGCTTACTAGGGTGTTCCTGGCTTTGAGAACTAAGCTCAGAAACTGCTTGGAAAGATGCCATGACAAATAAGGAACATTTATTGAATGACAGTGCTTTATCCATTTCAAAGAGGCAGCAGCTTTCCAATGCTTGCCTTGTCAGTAGAAGACATTAAAAAGTTTCATTAGCACAATTAGTGTTTTTCATCTGCATTGGTCGCTTCTCTCTCTGTTGCATTGCTCTCAGTGAATGATTAGTGTGGAAATCTTTTCTATAAATGTTTAGCATCCTGTTAGATATGGTTGGAAGTTGAATTTTTCAGGGCATTGTCAAGTAAAACATGTTCCTGTTCTTGAAAGTAAAATACTACACAGATAGAAACAGCCCACAGGGGTCTCTGGCTAACAGTGGACTATTCCTGCCTAGCAAAGACAGAACAGAGAGGTATTGTGGCACATACATTTTCCATTGCAAAGTGTTACCAAAATGAATTACAGAAATTAGCAACTGAAAAGAACTGTGAAAGAACTGCTTTTCCACAAGCTATTTGAATGATCAGAACAGTAAATGCAGGTTAATCAATACATGGCAATAACATCCATAAGGCTCAGATTCCGAGCAGATAGTTTTCTCTTTTCACAAAGGAAGAGAAGAATCTACTGGAATGAGACCCCGACACACCATTTGTAGAGGTGCATTTCCCTCCATGCTCTTTGTCAAATAATTAATATATCTAATTCAGCAAGATTTTAAAGGGACCAACTTTTTTCTTCCTGTTTTTGGAATGGGGTTAGAGAACAGTCAGCCATGACAACTGCTCTGGAAGATGATCTATCCATAACATCCTGGACAAATTCAATGACAAAGACTGCCTAAGCAATTCCCTTCCTAGTTCAAAGCTCATGTTATTACCCTAAAGCAATAAATCTTTGTGCCTCCTGTTAGGATTGTATTTGTATCTGAGGTCATAAGCCAGGAGTAGTTAATGGGATGCAAGATTAGTAAAAACAATTGTCTCTCCCAGTCTAGATGCTCCAAGAAATACACAGGACAGTCACAAGTCTATTTTCCCTATGTGAAAATGAGTCAAAAGGAAGGAATGGAAGGAACAGCTTTCCACCAAGCAGCAAGCCAAGGACAGCCAAAGGCACTGAACGCTATGGAGCGGGGGTTTCAGCTACGCTTTGTTTATTTCTGTATTATTTATGCAGAAAGACAGGCTGAGAACATTGGGGCCTGGAGAAGAGAAGTTGCATGGAGACCTCAGAGCAGCTTCCAGTATCTGAAGGGGGCTCCAAGGATGCTGGAGAGGGACTCTGCATCAGGGACTGTAGCGACAGGACAAGGGGTGATGGGTTCACACTGAAACAGGGGAATTTCAACATATATAGTTAGTAAAAGCAGAAACCACATTCTATTCATCTAAGAGCAGACTCCAGGATCCACATCTAGTGTTTCACCTCAGTGCAGTATCTTTAAGATTCATTGAAATAAAACCACGAAAAAGCCTAGATTTAAAGAAAGAACGTATTTTGAGAGTTAGAAATGACACTAAAGATTGTCTGACAAGTTGAGATGTGAAGAATGGATGTTTTGATGGGAGATGTGAAATACTTTTTACTTACTTCCTTGCTGGCTTTTCAGTCTCACTATAAATTCGAACAACTGCAGTTCAGTCATTCACATGCAACCAGTTTCTGCATCCTACATACTAATAGTAAATGCCTTCCTGGCCAGTTTTTAAGACTTCTGACAAGCTACTCTTTGATACTGGAAACCAAACAAATAAAAAGAGGAGAAGAAAATGGGAAGCTGAGAAAATGACACAAGAGAGAGATTACAAATAATGTCCTTCTTGGGCAGAAAATAAATCCTTAGCACCCAAAGGGTAAAGGAGAAGCTAAAATTGACCTTCTACTGTTGAATCAGCTGTAAATTGTCTGAGTCATCTTCATTTTCAGCTATGAGAAAGCTCACAACTCAATGGAGAATAAATTGCATAAAGAGCTCTGCAGAGTCAGAACCAAGGCAGAGATAAATGTCAGCCAGGATCTCCTGAGAAGCATGAAAAAAAGCCAGTGCTGTGTTGCTACAAAACATATGCCCAACCAAAACTAAGAAAGAACAAAGCCTGGGAGCACAATTTAGAGCTCTGTGCTAAGAAAGAAGAAGTCTTTGGGGCCTACAAGGATGCTGGAAGGGGACTCTTTATAAGGGACTGCAGCGGTTGGACAAGGGGTGATGGGTTCAAACTGAAACAGGGGAAGTTCAGGTTAGATCTAAGGCAGAAGTTCTTCCCTGTGAGGGTGCTGAGGCGCTGGCACAGGGTGCCCAGAGAAGCTGTGGCTGCCCCATCCCTGGCAGTGTTCAAGGTCAGGTTGGACACAGGGGCTTGGAGCAACCTGCTCTAGTGTGAGGTGTCCCTGCCTGTGGCAGGGGGTTGGAACTGGATTACCTTAAGGTCCTTTCCAACCCAAACTATTCTATGATTCTATACATTAAGGGATGTGCCCACTGCCAGAGTCAGTAATGTTCTGATTCCTGCATTCAAAAAAGGTAAGTTTAGCAATTTCTAAAAGTTCTCTAGAGATTCCAGTGAGGATATTTATGTGTACAAGGGGGGCAAAAAGAAAAGCAAAGCAGAAAAAACAGATTAAACAGATCATTTAAATAGTACCACATAATGCTTTTAGTAGGAGAATGCCTAAGCCTACAACTGCACAACTGTGCAAGATTACAGAAAGTGCGCAGCTGGTGATATTAACCAGTTACAAGATCAGTACAGTTAGGTTTAGGTTAGTTAAGACTAAGTCCCACAGGCATTTTTGACAGCTAACTGCCATGTGCAGAGTATCTCAGTCCAAGAGAGACAGCTGAGGTTACCTCATAGCTGTTTTCAGCACACATTAGAAAGATACTAAAACCACTAAACAAGAAATGGGTTCAAACACCTAAAGGTACTAGCAGGAAAACAATACAGAAACAAGTGCAGAATTCAATGTCTGCTGCAGAAAACAAAGTGTAAATGATGCCTTGAACCAGCAGAGGCTCTTGACAGCAGTAGCATGTAACAGATGCTGGCACAGCTCAAGTTCTGCCAAGCAGATTCAGGTTTGGAGCTTTCAAAGTCTTACAGATTTCACACGTTTTGGTCCACGGGTAGTCATGTGCAAGCTCCTGGTTCCATCCCCTAGGACTGACAGATAAAAAGGTGTTTATCTCTTTGAATTAGACTGATGAAAGTATCTGGAGCAGGTGACAGAACACCCAGGTGCATCTTTGCTCTCAGTTCTGGATTGAAGGGGACAGAGGTTTTTGCAAAGGCTGACAGCAATAGCTTACAAGGCTGCTCGGTAGGGAAAAGCTGACATTTGGGAAGGCAGAGAGCTCAGTGTCACCAGAAGGATGACATCTGCAGATACCCTGGTGTTCTTATTGTGGAAGTTTATGTGCATTTCATCTGTTCAGACCATTTTTCTCACAAGGTTAGAAGTAAGTTAGGAAAAAACCTCTGCTAAATACTGCAAGAAAGGCCAAGAGCAGAGAACCTACATCTACCAAATAAATGTGATGTAACACATCTCATTGCTTAGCAGTATCAAGTCCATGCTTGGGAGCAAGCTCTAGGAAGCGAAGGAAACCTCAGTATCTCTTGTTGCAAGAGTGAAACTACTCTTGGCATTCCCCTAATGTAAATGCCTCCAATCTCCACCTTTTCTTTTGCTGCTAACCTGCAGGCTGCTCATGATAAAGGCACATTTTCCTGGAGAGGGCGAAACAGAACCTAACATGTATGTAACTATTCACTGTGCCTCTAGAAATAAACAGCTGACAGCCCAGTCCAATGAACTATGTGGATAAGCCAGGTCTCTACAGCCAATCACCACCAAATGACAATCACCACTACTGCCACTGGTACCTCATCATTTCCATTCCCTTTTATCAGTATGGAGGACTTGGTTTTGTGGCTGTGTGGCTGCAGATCCTTGAACCTTTACCTGGTATCTTCTTTTGCTCTCCACTTACAACCTAAGTGTAAGCAAAACTGTTGCCTTATCATGTCTTTTATGTATAGGAGTGGACTGATTTCTTCTTCCAGAGATATAATGTACAATGAGACTTTTAAAGGAAGGCTGAGAAAGCTCATGGCCCTTTTCACCACCCAGATACTCAAATACTGCAGACTTCTCTCACCCAGTTGCTTTAACAAAGAATTACAGCTCTTAGAACATTTGAATCACCTTTTGATACTGGAGAGCAACGACAATAACAAGTGATTACAGAACACAGTGTTACTGCAACATGTCTGCTGTCAGGATGTTCCACCTGAACATGAGCAAAAACTCCTTTACTGTGAGGATGACTGAGCATTGGAAGAGGTTGCCCAGAGAGGTTGCAGAGTCTCCTTCCCTGGAGGTATTCAAGAGCTGTGTGGACACAATTCTGATCAACGTACCATAGGTGACGCTGCCTTAGTGGGGAGGTTGGACCTCCAGTGGCCCCTTCCAGCTTCAACCACTCTGTGGTTCTATCCGTGGATCTTATCAAATGTGAGCATAGAATTGTTATTCAGGCTTTACAAACAAATGACCCAGAAGCTGAATATGGCTCAGCCCCACCCCTGGCAGCGTTCAAGGCTTTAAGCAACCTGCTCTAGTGGAAGGTGTCCCTGCCCGTGGTCTTAAGGTCCTTTCCAAAGCAAACCATTCTATGATTTCCCCAATATTCAGGCACAGGAATCATGTCTCCTGATCCCCATCTACATCTCCAGGGGCTATATGCAATGTCCATAGTGGATTCCAAGACATAAATTCATACAACAGTATCACGACATCATCAGAGTTCTGGATCCCCAATGCCATGAGTTGTGATGATACAGAGGTCACGTATCTTGATGCTGTCTCAGTGTGACACAGCACAAGCAAGGAAAGACAGTGGATCTGCAGCTATGTGTGTCGCTGTCGATCACCAACATGACCTGAAAGCAATGAACCTGAATTGGCAAGTTACACAGCTAGCTAAAACAGTGTGACAGAAATCATGCCAGACAATGAAGCACATTTCTATCCACTTGGAAGCAACTTCTGAAATGTGCTGATAAAACCCCACTGTCATTTAAAAGGCAAAGAGAAAGACACCAAGGAGGGTAATAATTTTCTTCAGGAAAGGGCACTCAAATCATGATGTTTACACCATAAATAACTTTTCTTGGGCATGTTGCTATATTCTCCTTCAATTTATGAGGCTCTGCAATTATCAGGTATCTCTAAATGTTATCACAGGAGGATCTAAGCATCCTACAGTGACCAAAATGCTGGTTTCCCAGGCCCAGTGTGAGGTAAGGAGGTGGGTACCAAGACACAGTGAGTCCAGGAACTAGATCCACAGGGGAATCCTAATGCTCCTCAACTTTTACTTCTGAAGTCCAATGCCAAGCACCACTGACCCCCGCCCCCAGAAAAACTGCTACCAAAGAGATGGCCTAAAATCCAGTGTAAAAATGACCAGTTGCCTGTGCAGTAAGGTTCAAGTGGCAAGTCTGGCTGAGCAGAAAACTGAATGCAAATCCCCCACTCTCCCTCAGCCTAAACAATATGCATCTGAGGATGTTCTGCTTCCATCTGCAGTCCACAGAATCCAGTTGATACCAATGTGCACAAGTCAGGAAAGACCGTGCTCAAAATATAACTCAATCATCGCCCCTCAGGTTCCCTTACACCAACCCAGCTGGCAACCCAGGGAGAACCATTAGAACACTTCATTATAAGTAGCATGCATTAAAAGATAAGCAAAATGGTGCCTTCCCGTATGGAGGCAGGCAGAGAACACTGGGGCTGTTCAGCCTGGAGAAGAGAAGCTGATAGAGACCTCAGGGCAGCTTCCAGTGTCTGAAGGGGGCTACAAGGATGCTGGAGAGGGACTCTGCATCAGGGACTGTAGCAACAGGACAAGGGGTGATGGGTTCACACTGAACCAGGGGAAGTTCAGGTTAGATCTAAGGCAGAAGCTCTTCCCTGTGAGGGTGCTGAGGCGCTGGCACAGGGTGCCCAGAGAAGCTGTGGCTGCCCCATCCCTGGCAGTGTTCAAGGCCAGGTTGGACACAAGGGCTTGGAGCAACCTGCTCTAGTGTGAGGTGTCCCTGCCCGTGGCAGGGGGTTGGAGCTGGATTATCTTAAGGTCCTTTCCAACCCAAACCAGTCGGGGATTCTACCATTTCATACGTGATCCAAATGCTTTGGATGTAGAAATGCCTTAAGAGAAACTAAACCTCTGCCAATATAAATGGGCACAACTACCCTAAACTGAGTTGAGCAAAACCTGCCCTATGAGGAAGCTTTGTTTCCTTCACACCAAGATTTTATCAGGTTCCACAAGATATATGTTGTTATGTGTTATATTATTTGTTACAATACAGTTTAGTCCATTCTCCAGAAGTGAGCTTGCACCTAGCAGGAAATGGAGCATTTCCACACAGCCATAATGAGGTTAACCAAAATGGGGATACAGCCACAGCATCCAGGCCCTCCAAAACCCCTGCAAGGTGGCAAGTTCTGCTGAGTTCATGGTGGGGCTGAAGCAACCCACCTTAAAGTCATATTAAACAGAGCCAAAGTGATCCCTGCTGTGCTGCAGCTCCAGCTCCACTGCAGGGCTGGAGCTGGGGTCAGTTCTGCTGTACTTGGGTCATAACTAGGGTCAGTTCTCTTATGAGCACAATCTATAAGCATCAGGATAAAGAAATGGAAATTTTTTATGGGGCCTCAGAAGAGGCTCAAAAATATAAGCAAAAGAGATGCAAACTGCTTTGGGTGGTGCTTAAGTTACTCAATATGTATTATTACAAAATGCCTTCTGTTCCTGACAGACTGAACGACCTTGAACAACTAAAGCAACTTTCTGCTCCACTGTCCTTGTCTTTATAATTAAAATTATGATCTTCACTTTCAAGTGAAAGGTGGAGTAAGACTGATGAACAGAAAGAATTCTAGACTGATGGCACAGTATTATCAAGATTTAATCACCAATATCTCTATGGGTCCAGCTCAGAGATAATAGAATCACAGAACCCCAGACTGGTTTGTGTTGGAAGGGGCCTTAAGCTCATCCAGCTCCAACCCCTGCCACAGGCAGGGACACCTTACACTAGAGCAGGTTGCTCCAAGCCCCCACCAGCCTGGCCTTGAGCACTGCCAGGGATGGGGCAGCCACAGCTTCACTCTCCTGGATCCTGGCCCTTTGCCCTTCAGAACATCACATCTGCTTACAATGAAATTGCAGGCACAGGGACCCCCTTCATCCCTTCTCATGAAAGAACTGGGGAAATAAAACACAGTATGGGGACAGCAATGTTCATGAGTGCTGCCATACGGGATTGCCACCAAGCACAGCACCCCATGGGGAGACAAACAGAAACATGTTGGGAAAATAGAAATCAAAACTTATCAGTTCACCTACGGTGTTTTCTTACCTCAGCTAACACGAAGCACAGCAATGATGCGTAGCTTCTCCGAGACTGATGCCTGCTCTTTGAAATCATGTTCACCTATGACAGAAACAAAGTCGACTGTGTCCATCTGTAAGAAGTACCGATTGTTTAAGGCATACTTAAAACATATATTTGTATCAGAATAAGGAATGGTGAAAATTACAGGAGGGATGAGGACTGGTCACGTGTCCTCCTTCATTCCATTATGAAAGAATTTCACGTTAATTTAAGCTTTCTTATTTTGTTAAATTGATTTTTGTTCCAAACAACAGTATTTATGCAACGATTTGTTTTCACTCTATCCCTCCATACTTCAACAAAACAAATCCTTGCTCTCTTTTCAGAACTTTTCTAATGACTTCAAAGAAGCTTTAGCATGTTCTACAGCTTATGTTAGAGGGCTCTGCTGAAGGGGCATTAGTTGAAGGCTTAGAAGTTGTGTCTTGCACTCACAGTACCGTAGATGCCTGGTTCTGAAGGCTCCAAGGAATGTTTGCTCTCAGCATCACAGCTACAACCACTTTCCTAATCCCTTGCAAGAATACCAAGATCTGTTGTTAAAACTAAGACAAACCAGAAGAGTAATAACCACCTGGAATAAAAACCTGCACTTCTCATCTCTGCCATAGGAAAAGAAGAGCAGAAAACAACACACTGGGTGCAATGATGCCAGAAATCAGCCCATCACTGCAACTGACTCAAATCTATAGAGGACTTTGCATCTCTAAGAATTAGGAAACTTCTAAATGCTGGAAATCCTCTCTAGATTGCTCTCTTCTTCCTTCTAAAAACCTCAAACCCCAACACTATTGCTTTGCTTATTTCATTTGTAAAGCTCTGGTTTTCAAAGCTTTTCTCTAGGCCCTTCCAAAAAGATTCACAAAGAGCCCTTTAGCTCTCTTCTTTCTCAACTGTGCCCTTACTCTTCCTCATCTCACCATTCCCTCCTTTGTGTTCTCTCCTCCTGCTCTTCCTGTGTTCTTCTGCCAGTTTCTCTTTATCCTTTTCACATCATCCCTTTCCCTACTTCAGCTTCGCTGATGTAGCGCCTCTTCCAACATCCTGCATCTCCTTCTCTGTCTCTTCCATGGTTCCCAAATCTATCTTTGACTCCCTTTCTTCCTCTAATGCTTTAGTACGCTGCAGCTGACACCTCTCTCTCTCTCTCCCTCCTGTGCACGTGCATGTCTCATACAGGGCTTGAGGCTGACCAGGCCGGTTAGCAGGATGCTGAAGAGAGAAGATAAAGCAGATGCTTCTGAGGAATAGCAGACAAACTGCTTCTCTGCTGGGACTTTGTCACTCTGGGCAGTTTCAGACCCAGTCTTTGGTGCTATGAAGCACAGCAGTAGTTACCTGCATTCAGCTTGTGTTTATCCAGGACCAATACATGACCCCTCTTCAGCTGTTAGCTCAAAAAAGGGCCTAAGACTTGTCTTCTTCATGGAGAGACATGGTCTTATTAATCACAGAATCCTAGAGGTTGGGAGGGACTTTCAAAGCTCATCCAATTCAACCCCCCACAATGAGCAGGGACACCTTCAACCGGATCAGGCTGCCCAGAACCACATTGTTATAAGTACTGCAGATGGGTGTCTGCCAATGCTTAAAGCCCTCCATGCACCAAAATGGGGATGAACTGGAGAACCTGAGGTGTCCCCCAGAATTCCCTTTTCCATAACATGGAGACAGACATTGGTTAGAGCCAGGAACACCCATTACACAGGGTAAATACATGTCGTGTGAAATTGCCTTTCCAGAGGTTGCTGCTATGAGTTTGGAGGAAGATGAGTGAGCTGGAGTGCGGCATGAAGAAGCCATCTGCAAGGGCATAGCTGAAATGCTACAAGCATCCCTATAAAAAGCTGTTGGTAGAGAACTGGCTCTGTTTTAGCAATATGAAGTCTTTTTCTGTAACCAGTAACTAGGCAGCCTATGAGACAGCTCCTCTGGCAGTACACCACTGCATGCACGAGGCAGCCTGCACACACCTCCAGGAGGAGCTTGGGCAACAGTGTGTGACTGAGCAGTGGTACCCCCTTAACCTCTGAGGGATGGCTGGTGATAAGCCACAGCTGGATTTTACACTTGGCAGCTGTGGGGTGAACATCCTCAATGCATACAGCTGTTGCAAACATGCTCTCAATGCTTCTGATCCCATTTGGACCAAGATCTGTTCAAGAGAAGAAGTCTCAGCACTTCTCAACAGGAAAGAATTGCATTCATGTTTGTTGGTGGATTTTTTAGTGGGTTTGTTAGCTTTTCGTTTCTGTGTATTCTTGGTGGCAAGACCATGGCCAAAACAGCAGAATGTTTTTACATCCTGCGGGTGGTTTCTAGGCATGCCTACCAGCTCCAGTACTTCAGTTCACAGGGAGACCTCCCCTTTGGATGAGACATCAGCAAGAAGCTGGGGAAACTCTACAAAAGCTTTTAATGTAAACCATGTAAGATGCCTGGAGTTTACGCACTTCCAGAGTTACTCAGAAACAGAAGTACTCAGGCTCACAGCTTGAATACGACTTCAAGTGATTTCCTTAATATCACATTTCTACCAGAGCCACAAAATGAACTCAAATAGCCTTAGTTCTGAAAGGGCATCCCCTGATCTTCTCATTATTTTACTACTTGTATTACCCACGCTTGCCATTTGTATGACTGCCTATGTCCCTTTGTTGGTGAAAGCCAGTTTGAAGAGAATCTGGTGCTGCCCATCTTCCGTATCTTGCTATGCAAGTGCCAAGCAGATCTAAGACAGTTCTGTATCATTATGGGTATTCCATTACAGGTTTCCCTGTAACCGAGGATTCACCTAGAAATGCAAATAGCATATTCTATTTCATTTGTCTCTTTCCAGCTATGGGTGAAGTTCACCTACACCTACCAAGTAAAAAGTACTTATCAATAATTCAGGAGATGTAAAGATATGCTCTGAACTAAAAAAATCCTTCTAAAATGCAAATAAAGCTCACTGGAACTATCTGTAGCACTCAGACTCCCCAGTGTGGTAAAAATGAAGAGGCTTGCCAGAAGGTAAAGAGAGAATCTGTCTGGGGAATGTTGGATTTGTCAAGAAAACAGGAAAATAAGGTCACTGTGCTATGAAGAAAACAGATTTGTGTGATAGGAACCCATTTTTATGTGCCAAATCTATGTAGTCTTCATAGAGGGAATGGAGAATGGAGAGAATAACATTTTAATGAAGAAAAAGAGAAAAACAATGAAGATACTTTAATCCGAGACACTGACATTCAATATCAACCATTTGCATCTATCCTATTTATCACCGGATAGGTTGAAAACAGGAGAAATATTCACTATGTTCTAGCTACCTCTCTGCTCCATGCATCTGCACAGAGGCAGCTGCTTTTTCAACCTCTCCTCAGGCTTCCACAGAATGAAGTCTCTGTTCTATCAGAAAGAACATGATATAAAGCTGAGAAAAATCAGCTTCAGCTGATATTTTAACTTCTCTAAGGCTGAGGAAACTCATCACAGAAAACCACTGTAATAACCTGAACCATATTTGTGGTGGAAATACAGAGAAATCTGAAGAACACCACAGTTCATTGGGTTTGCCACATTTTCACACTATTCTTCCTCTTTCTTCAATGGGATTTCTCTGACTAAGCTTTGGTGCTGCCGGAATTAAAAGTCTCTTTTTTCCTGATGCTGATATTAGTGATGAGGTTGGGGTGAGAGAAGAGAGGACAGTTAAAGCAAGGGGAAACTAAACTCTAACAATAAACGGGTGCTTTGAATAACTGACAGAATAGAGATAAGCCTGATATCTAATATAACCTGAATATCAAACTGAACTGCAGAATAACAAAGAACTCATCTTTGATAGGAGTGATAAAATAGGGAATTTTGTATGCTAAAATTGATACCTTTTTGGTGTAAATTCTAGGAGTTTGCTCTCAGCCAAGTGTGTGACATTCTTTCAAATTGCTTTTCTTCAATAAAAATCCTGTACGATTAGAAAATAGGACTGATGATCCTTTCAGGCTCCAGATCTGTCAGAGTATGGAAAGAAATACATGAGAGCCAATTCTCCCAAACAGGAGAGAGAACGTCTCTCTTATGCACATAACAGGGATAAGGTACAGAAGTAACACAGCTCATAAAGATAGTAAAGATGCTGCAGGAGAAATTACTGTGTAAGATAACCTGGGTACAGACTGTACAGATCAAAGTCAACGTTTTCATGTATATTGAAAAGCAAAGTGTGAAGCCAGTGAAATACAAACTGCAAGAATAGGTTGCTATCAGCTGAGACACACATAAGAGAAGCACAACTGCAAATTGCCCTGATGAGAACAGGAAAAGGCTTGGCTGCTTTTGCTACCTGAAAATTCAAGAGTGCCACTAACTGGTGAACCTCAGTAATGAGCTCCGATGCTCTTTCCCTCTGAAGCCCAGGGCAGTCACTCACTTTGCCACTCCCTCCAAATACCACTTCACCTGACAAGTGTATTAACCCCAGCCAACAAATACCCCCTGCGCCATCAGTGACTGCCAACAGACAGCAACATCTATGTTAAGAGTAAGTGCAACGTGGAGGAGAATGTTACCAGCGGGTTGGAGGCACTGAAACATTTACCAACACGCTATTTTCCCCAGTGATTTCCACATACATTGCACAAATCTTTCTTGGTTCTTCATTCTTTGCTGCCCTTCTGATGGCTGCACATCTGGGATGATATTGAAAGCTAATTCATGCTCTCCTGTCTTGGAATTAAACATAAACCAGCTGAAATTTTATAAAGAAACAATCTTATTAGCAGGAAAGATGAAAGCTAAGAATCAGAGAAACTATCCTTCTCTTTCTTAGATTACTCATTTTCTGAAGATTAACATGAGGAGGACCTGGAAGCCTGTCAAACACCAGATCAAAAGCTCCCCACAGGAGTTCAAACAGTAGAAACTGTTAGCAGCAAGAAGAGGATTCACTGGATTACGTCTGTAGCAACGGGATTAAGTTTTGCCCAACAAGCTGCATTATCAGAAATAACAAGGTCATTTTTACATTAAGAAGATGAGGGAAGAATGAACTTCTTTTGCAAGCAGGCAAATTAATATGGGATTAACCAATAAAAGAATTCCACACAATTACTTCAGTTGTGAAATCAAGGCAAATTTAATCCTAGTTTTGTATTTAAAACAAGTCCCCACTGAAGTGAAGGAGCAAAATCCTAGCTCTGACGTGAAATCCCATCCAACACAGATACAACAACAACCTTCTTATAACACCAACAGGAAGCCCCTGCCACTCAGAAGGTACCTACAAAGGCACCTTCCCACAGCCGGGCAGCTGACTGGGGAATCTCTGCAGAGATACTCACTGAAATGGCCCGTACAGCGAGTAATTCCCATATGGATTGTGGAACCTCATTGTCTTCTATTGCTCTCTACAGCTTACCTGACAGGAGGTTGTAGTGAGCTGGACTATGAATGACACAGGCAATGCGATGGGGTAGCAATACTGGGTATGTTTTAAACCCAGCGTAATTAAGCATTGAGTCCTTAAAGCTCTGAACAAATAACTCACAAATAAAACATAATTATGTGATTTTAAACTTCTTGATGACACTACAGTGCTGCTGCCAAGAGCCCCACACAGTCAAGGCTGGTAGGGCTGTGGAGGCAGGGGGTGAGTCAAGCTTGTGTGACACATCCATGATTGGATCTACAGATAAGAAGCATCTTTTGTCCCACTTTTCACTGCCTCACTCAATGCTCAGTAGAGTTGCAGGAGCTGGGCCTGTCTGACCTGGAGAAGAGCAGCCTGTGAGGGGATCTCATCAATGCAGATCAATAGCTCAAAGGTGAGTGCCAGGAGGATGGTGCCAGACTCTTTCCAGTGGTGCCCAGTGACAGGACGAGGAGCAATGACCATAAACTGAAACACAACAAGTGTCACCTCAACATGAGGAAGAGCTGCTTTACGTGAGGGTGTCAGAGCCCTGGCACAGGCTGCCCAGGGGGGTGTGGAGTCTCCCTTTCTGGAGCCATCCCAAACCCACCATGGACATGTTCCTGTGTGCCCTGCTCTGGGTGGCCCTGCCTTGTCAGGGGTTGGACTGGATGATCTACAGAGGGTCCTGCCAACACCGATGATCCTGTGAGTCTCTGATCTGAAACTGCTACTGATAAAACTTACCCAAGTGACTGATGTACTTTGCGTGTGCTTCACAGCATTAACAGCATTATTAGAGCAAAACAACAACTAAGCAGGGTCAGATTGTGATTTCCTCTTCTTTATTCAGTATTAACATTTCTCTTCTGATTTTTTAATTCTCATTATTGCCAAATATCCAAATTTTGAGAGGTGCTGATTAGTTTTGGTAGATGCAAATATCATTCATTACTGCTTCTGTTAAAGACCAATTTCAGCTTGTGTTCAAAGTTAAAACTCAACCTGTGAAATCTGCTATTTCTAAATTTTTTTTTTTTTTGGCCAGAAAAAGAAAGAAATGAGCAGTGCTGATGTTCACCAAAAGTACACACAAAGAAGCAGCAGAAGCCACTGCAGGAACATGCATATCAGAACTAGTTTGTAGTTAACAGCTGCATTTCAAGTTGTCTTGAACTGCTGATCTGCAGGATTCCCAATGCTGATTTTTGGGCAGCTGGGCTGAACACACTGGAATGGTTTTATTCCCTGCCTTTCTTTCATAGGTTAAGGACTTTCCTCACATGTCTCTCTGAGCAAATTCTGTATTGCCAAAAAAATGTGTTGGATCTTTTCCCAGATGGGAGCGGATCCGATTCTTTCCTCAAAACCAGAGGTCACCATGTCACTGGTGAGAGGGTCCCCATGATACGGCAACAGTCTGCTTACCAACCATTTCTCCCTTAGTCCAGCGTGATGGAAGCTGGCATGGATACATCTCTATATGCTGTTTCTTCAGTTTCTACTTATTTGTCCTATTTCCTTCTGGCCAAATAAAGTCAGATCATTTCAGCTCATGGAAGACTAAAACCTGGCATTATTTCTGTTAAGATCAAATTCACTGACAGTTCTCAGCTTCTGCTAAGACCTAATTTATGCCTAATAATGACTGTAAAAAGCCACAATTAAACTTCAAAGAACTTCAGCATGATAATCATCTTTCTACTTCATTAAACCAGTAATGACTTCACATTTTCCTGCAGAATTGTAAAGATCTCCATTAGTTGATGTATGGGTTTTTTTTTCTTCTTTCCCTCTATTCACTAAAAATAATCATAGTAAACATCTTGGAGGAAAAAAAAGCAGAAGAAAGAAAACATGAGGGTTTTTTCCCCCACAGGATATATTAAAGTACAGACCCATAGGTGAAGGTACAGGAGTTGACTGGCTGTGTTCTGCCCACACTGGCCACCTGAGGACATCTGCTGAATCCTACAGACTCCTCAAATACAGGTATAGATTTCAAAATCCAAGTGAAACAGGACTTCCAGGTTGTGTTTGCATCTTCTGATGATAAATTATATCCTTCTTATTCAGGCAACCGGGATACCGCACAAAGGGTGGGTGTGAGCTGCAGGGTTCTGCTAAATCCCATACTATAACTGAAGGCCAAGTAAACAGAAAATATAACCTCGGTATGTGTATGGGAGGCTCATCACAAACAGTTTGTGCTGCGGATCTACCCATGACAGATTCATTTTCTAAATATGCCATTGCAGCCAGTGATTCAGAAGTAGAACACTTCCATCTGGCAACAGATGGTCAAGATGCATCTTATCTGTAGGAGAGTCTTCTGCTAAAGAACTAGTTCTTTCCACAATCTGTATAATCAGATAAGCAGCTTCTTTCTAGTATTACTGACATGAGAAACCACACCAGTACCTTATCTTACAAGATCCATCAACCTATATACAGCTACATCCCTGTTTCACTATTAAGCATCCTTCTACGTGTCACAGCCACCTTGGCATTTCACTGCTCGTTTGTAGTGGACAACGTGCAT
This sequence comes from Pezoporus wallicus, assembly GCF_028554395.1. NCBI lineage: Eukaryota > Metazoa > Chordata > Aves > Psittaciformes > Psittacidae > Pezoporus > Pezoporus wallicus. The sequence continues at coordinate 2,573,494 of NW_026637037.1, forward strand.
GTTACACATGTAGCAGCCATGCAGTTTCCCTAACATGCTAGTTGGTGCTCTGAACCTATGAAGCTTTCAATCCTATGTTGTGATGAGCTTATCAGTTCTTATTGACTGAGGGGCCCTTGTAGCTTCCTAGTAGTGTTTGCCAAAGGTTTGCAAAGCTGTTCCCTCAGACTGAACTACTGAATTGCTTTTAATCACTCATGCACAAGGCGGCAGTGTCTGTGGGAGTAACAGATGGCTGCTAACAAAGTTGGTTTACCCTACTTCCTCCCTCACCATTCCAAAAACGTACAGCCCATTGCTAGCTTTCTTCACCAAAGGTTTTGGGAAGAATATTCCAGAGCTCAGCACACCCTAATGAACCATTCAAGATTCCCTTTTTGTCAAAATCCAACAGATTCTGTTTCACAAGAGCTAGAAAAGAAGGAAACAAAAAAGGGTGACTTTCCCCAAAGGAGCTGTTCCTTAGGAGACGTTCACTCAGCTCTACAGAAAAGGGTTCTAACATCAGCTCTATTGGAGAGTTATGAGTCATCAGATGAGAAAATTCAGCTCAACCAATTTTTATGTGATCTGGTAAACAAGAAAAGCTCTGCACAATTAATTCAGTGCTGGCTTTGGTCACGGAATCTGAGGCGACTGTTGCCATGGGTACATAGAATCAAGTTTCTAAAGGGGATTTAAGGACGCGATAGAGGAGAAAAGGCAGCATGGAAGATTCAGGAATTGCAGATCTCTTGAAGAAAATGAGGATCTGAAACACAGTGTTCCCGGAAAGAAAAGTAGCTATTCATGCCATGAAGACAAGGTAAGAGCAAAGACAGCCCATTGAAACAAGGAGAAGAAATTGGTAGACGCAGTGAGGGGCAAAGAAGAGCAATAAGCTCCATGAGAGAGGGAGGGGCAATGAAAATAAGCAGAGACTGGATCATGAGGACAACGCATTACATTATACAAAAGATCATGACAGAGATCAGAAAAGGAGAAAAATAACAGATAAGGGAATAACAGATGAGGGATAACGGGAAAAGCTCATTTGCAACATGAAAACCAGACAGATGTGGATGACTGAAGATTGCCATTAGAGTCAAAAAGCAAGTCAGAGCTTATCTGGAGGAAAGAAAGATATGTGGTGTGGTGTGAGCAAGAATACACTACAAGAAGTCATCATCACAGACTGGTTTTGGTTGGAAGGGACCTTAAAGCTCATCCAGTTCCACCTCATACTAGAGCAGGTTGCTCCAAGCCCCTGTGTCCAACCTGGCTTTGAACACTGCCAGGGATGGGGCAGCCACAGCTTCTCTGGGCACCCTGTGCCAGTGCCTCAGCACCCTCACAGGGAAGAGTTTCTGCCTTAGATCTAACCTGAACTTCCCCTGTTTCAGTGTGAACCCATCACCCCTTGTCCTATCGCTACAGTCCCTGATGAAGAGTCCCTCCCCAGCATCCTTGTAGCCCCCCTTCAGACACTGGAAGCTGCTCCGAGGTCTCCATGCAGCTTCTCTTCTCTAGGCTGAACAGCCCCAACTTTCTCAGCCTGTCTCCATACAGGAGCTGCTCCAGCCCCTAATCATCCTCATGGTCTCCTCTGGACTTGCTCCAACAGCTCCATGTCCTGCTGATGTTTGGGACACCAGAAGAATCCACTAATCCTACTTCATGGTGAAAAATGTCACTGCAAAATTCCATCAATGCCAGATGGGAAAGACTGGCTTATCTAGTCTGTGATAGAATTATTCCAGCCTCAAGAGAAGAAACATGAAATACAAAGTTAAATAAACTGGGAGATAAAGACTGATCTTAGAAGGAAGACTTCAGGTTGCTTGGCCACTCAAATAGAGGACTTTTCAGAAGGGAGGACTTTTTAAGGAAGGGACAGTAAAGAAATACAAAGGATAATATTAAAGAAAACATCAGCTGAGTCAGTGACACAGGTTCCAAAAGTAGCTAAAATAGCTCCCAAAACAGGTTATTTATAACTTGAAATCTATGTGCATAAATGAGAAGAACCTCTGGGGGAAAGCATGTTGAGATAGCAGTTATGACAAGGACACCAGCATCACAAAGAACTTGGTGGCCAGGAGAGGGATATGAACTTAAATATAGTGAGATGTCATTTTACAGGAAAGGTGTGACAGACTCTAAAGAAGTAAGAAGGGCTACTGTGGCTGAAGCAGAACCTAGGTAGGCCAAAATCAGTTCTGCTGGGTAGTGTCAGAAGTGTGTGATTCCCTCAACTGCCTCTTTGGATCTTTGTTGTGAGATCAGTTGCAGTAAACGTCCATGTAAGTGTTCTTAGCTCAAAGCACTTACCAGAAAATACAGGGTTACCTGCTCAGATGCATTCACTGAGGACGTGATCAGCTTTTAAACATGATGATCCAGCTGAACCTTCAGGTTATAAAGCATTAAATCCGGAATGCCTTTCCAGGGGAAGGATCATTAAGATATACTCTCTACTACTTCTGTTTCTTCCTTAAGCATCTTTTAATGGTCATAGTCAGAAGCAGGAATCAGGCTAGATGGCCCTCTGGTCTAACTCACTGCACCTGTGCTTCGAGTTTGATATTGAAACATACCTCTGTAATGTAACAAGAGGGAATAAGAACATTTGGCATCCCTGTTACTGGTTGTCTGACTTCTTTATCTTATGGAGTACAGATTGGGACACAGTGATCACATGAGGAGCCTTCACTCCCTACCCTTTTTGCAGGCAAAGAGCCAGAGGGCTTAGTTTGATATGGTAATAACTTCAACTCCACACTCTTGGACAGAAGACTACTTGAGAGTTGGAAAGTGCATGGAAGTTACAGTCTTATCCATGGCTACTTCCAGGACTTTACTCCATGAAGCAACAGTGCAGTCTAAAGGAACATCCTGGAATATATGCATCATTCATAGAAGTTACTGAAAACCAAAGTTCATGCACTATGGCAAAAAAACAATGGTAACCTATTTCACCTGGATTACTTCTTTTTCTTATTAAGAAAGGAGGTCCCTCAGCCATTCCCCATCACACTTGTGCTCCAGACCCTGCACCAGCTCCGTTGCCCTTCTCTGGCCCCACTCCAGCACCTCAGTGTCCCTCTTGTAGGGAGAGACATACTCTGGAAGAACATCCATTTGGGCAAAGAGGAATGCAAGCAAAAATGACCTCTGCACAATCACAGTTCTTTATTTAGCACACACTGTATTGAAAACTGAACTTTGAAAAAGTTTTGGCCTATGGATATAGCCATGATCCGCCTTCAGCTTAGCTACAGCTATGACTCCTAGTTCTGCTGGGCTTCTGGCTAATTTCCCTTACAGAAATGCACAAATAGGTAAGCACAACATAGCAGAAAAGGGGTCAAATGCATCCTGTTGTCTCAGCCAGTCAAAGATTTTCTTCCATGTTTCTCTTTATTATTAATATAGTGCCTGTTCCTGAGGCCCAGATGGTACTGCAATTAAACCAGTACATGACATAGATGGAAAGACACATTAACATCTTGCTGCATATCTTTAAAAAGGCACCTATTGTGAAAAGACTTTTGTCAAAGGCAGCAGTAGTAATAATAGAACAGGCGGTGACTACCTGACACTGAGATTTGACACTGACATTTGAAGGATCACTTGAATTGTGCTCTTGGAAAGATTCTGGAAGAGCATTTAATGCTTCTTGAGAAAGATTTATTTTTGGTGTTCTCAGTTCTTACCATGCTCAAAAAAAAAAAAAAAAAAGGAAAAAGAAAGGATAGAAAGAAGACTAATGACCCTTCCTTTCTCTGCTGAAATGAACGGGACTTTTGGCCTTAATATGCAGTAAAACCAAATCTCAGCATCCTGCTATTTTCTGAAGAGGTTTGTGCCTTTCCCTTGGGCCTATCACTTTATCCTTCTGTGCATAACTTCCAATACCTGATGATACCATTTCTTGAGATGGCATTTATACTTTTCTAAAAATGGCCTTTGGAGCTGTTGACACCGATGGCATCCAGACTCACTAGTTGGTGAAGTGCTAGCTTCAGGTGCTCTCAGCATCTGCTAATTATTTATCTATCCAGTGATTTCTAAAGTGCACTCAACCTCCTTGTACTGTGAATTTGCCTATGTCTCATTTTACTGGGCAATATCACTGGTAGACTAGAGAGAGAGCTGGGCTGCTCAATTACAGCACTCAATGGCAGGAGCACCTATACGAACATGTATATGAGTACCACCACAGCAAACTACAGTCCATTAAGCTCTGTCACTTAACATCTCATTTTAAACAACTCATAGGGCTAAAAAGACAGAAGAAAGGAAATTAGAATCTCCTCACGCAGGAATAAGTAGTGCTGACATCACTGGTCCACCAGGTTGAGTGTTCTCTGATGACCTTACACTGCTGGTCACACCCTATAAGCATAACAAGAAGTCTCTCCATTTTTCTTTCTACAATTCCCCTCTTCAAACTATCCCAAGGTACATAACTGTACATTCGGAGCATTCACAACTTCCCTGGGCAACCCATTCCAGTGCCTCATCACCATCACAGGGAAGAGCTTCTGCCTCAGATCTAACCTGAACTTCCCCTGTTTCAGTGTGAACCCATCACCCCTTGTCCTATCACTACAGTCCCTAATGAAGGGTCTCTCCCCAGCATTCTTATAGGCCCCAATGTAAACAGTATTTCTCACGTACACAGAAGAAACCTCAGAGTAAATAGGTAGTAGAAAGACAATGGGAAACTGAAGGTTATAATTCCTGGAAGACAACCAGGAATTTGTGCTTGATTCATGGAAATCAAGCACCTCACCACCCTCAAAGCGAAGAACTTCTGCCTTACATTTAACATGAACTGGTCACTGCATTTAATGGAATTGCTGTCTCTCTTCTATTCTCAGAGGAAAAGCTTCCGTGCAAGGGGGTTTCTGGTGGCTGGAGAATGGTATCTGCTTGATCAGTTTGTTCTGATATTGCCCAGCACCTATTTAATATTCTCCATTTTCATTAAAACATTCCCATTCTGCACCAAATACTACTACTTGGGCAACACAGACAACTGCTTCTGTGGAACACTGTGAAGGAAGAAAGTTTTGTGTGGACATCTGCAAAATTTCTTTCCATTTTAGTTGTCCATAGCAATTTAGGAACATTAGAAGCACCATAGAGGAACAGAGCAAAGATCCATCTAGTTTTATGTCTTTTCTGAACAACCACTACTACTCCCCAAAACATTAAACTCCAGGAATGCACTGATAGAAGGATGCCTTTCTTCCCTTTCTGAGTAGCTGATCATTTTGTGCCCCAAAGCTTCAACATTCTTGGTGCTGCAGCACATGCAGAGCACGCCCCAGCTAACATATGTAAAGTTCAGTATGGAAAAGCACCATATCCCTCATAGGTTGAACTGAACACCTCTAGTGCAGAAAATATCTTCTGTCAACATCCACAAGTCATTTGTGAGATGGGAATTGTGTATTAGAAGAAAAACCAACCTGAAAAAAAACCAGGCAAATATAGAGCAGTTTATTTTTAAATCCCAGCTATTGCCTTCTAGTACTTTATTCTCCACCCAGTAAGCCCTCGACATCAGCAAATCCCTCCCTGTTCACATCCTGAAAGCTCTGCACAGATTCATCCTGTTAGATGAACACCTCTAGAAATCAGATTCCATTTTTCCAGGGGTGTTGTATCCAGCTCTGTTGCAGCTGTGAGATGCTCGTTTTCCTGATTTACATGCCAATCCGCCACTCAGCGCGTACAGATGTGAGCCACACAAATACACATGTACCAGATTCCAGGTAGGCTGGTTTGTCTTATACACTCCCATGGATTCTGAAGACACAGCAAAGGTTACATTTTAGCCTGTGCTCAGTAGAGCAGTCTTTAACTGTAATTAATATTCCTAAATACTAATCAGCATTTCATCTACGTGAGTTCTTATAATATATTCAGTTCCCCAGTGCATTACATTGCATATTTGAGTCTCTTTGGTTCATTTCTTCCAGAGAACAGATAATTTAGGTAACTAAAAAAGTATAACTGGTCTTCTTAGCAACCTTAGTTTTACTCTTTCTGCCTGTTAAATCAACATCAGCAGAATCAGGTGCAAAGTAAGAGGAGTTTTCTGCCTCCTTACAGCTGCTGCCAGCAGTAAGAGAAATAACAAGATAAAAATGAAAAGCTCTGATAGCTTCTGATTGCTTCTAGATTACATGGACTCACTGAAGGAAAGAAAAGCCAAAATGTTTTGGGGGAGTTTTGAAGCAACTTTGATGCATATTCACTGCTGAATTTCACATTGCACTGTGTCGATCAAGTGGAAAATCCCAGCAGGGATTGCCAGCTGAATCAGGATTATGTACACATGACTGGCAGCCCCTCACAGCTAAGGAAGAAGCAAAGCAAATCACTGCTGATTGATTTTTACAGATCAATTACGCTCAGAAAACAACACATTTCTATCTCCTATAACAGAATTCCTGGTTTGCTGTTGGGATACCAGGACTAGAATTGGATGTGGCCCTCTTTCCTCATGGATCCCACAGATGAGAACCCGGGTAAAAATACTAGTGACACATTCTGGCACCATGAAAAGAACTGAAAAGGAGCAGAGCCTGAGACGACAACAAACGTGCAGATAAGTGCAGGGAGGAGACCAGCGTCCTCACCATCATCAGCAGTGCTCAGCAGAGGGCTCCAGCCCTGCATGCACAGTTCACTGCAGGCACCCACACACAAGAGGAAAACTGCAGTTTGTCCAGTCACAGGGAATTTAAACCTCTGTCTTGTAATTAACAGTTATTTGGTGGATTAAAAGGAGAAGAAATAGGTTTCATGTTTTCTGCTTATTCCATTATCTGGAGATTATTGTTATTCCTCACAGAACAGAAAAATCAATGGTGTTTCTACACTGAAGGGCTGCAAAGACCGAAATAAAATGCCTCGCATCCTTTTAGTTTCTGTGAAACATCCAGCACACATTAAAAAGCAGACAGCAGAGCAGGCACCATGACTGGGTTTGTGTGCCCGGGCACTCTGTATTAGTGACATACCATAACTTGTTCTGCTGGAGTCAACAGAGCAAAATACTTGTTCTCTCTCATTAAAGATATCCTTAAAAACGCATCTGGGTGCCATAGAACAGTTTGGGTTGGAAGGAACCTTCAGAAGTCCTTTGCCCAGAACCACATCATGCTTGGCCTGGAATGTCTCCAGGGATGGGGCATCCACCACCTCTCTGGGCTATCTGTACCAGGGTTTCAACACCCTCACTGTAAAGAATTTCTTCTTCACATCCAGCCTGAATCCCCTCTGTCAATTTAAACCCATCACCCCTGATGGGCCCTGCTCAAAAGCCTCTCCCCATCTTTCTCCCAGGCCCCTTTTAAGAGCTGAAAGGCTGCAATAAGGTCTCCGCAGAGCCTTGTCCAGGCTGAACAACCCCAACCTTCTCAGCCTTTCCTCATAGCAGAGGTGCTCCAGCCCCTGATCATTTTTGTGGCCTTTCTCTGGACCCTCTCCAGCAGGTCTGGGTCTTTCCTGTACCGAGGACTCCAGAGCAGGACACAGTACTCCGGTGTGGTCTCAGACCACATGTCAGTCTCTGCTCCCACCTTCTCCTTTACCGAGTGCTTTCTAGGCTATAGAGAAAACACTGAAGAAGTCAACTACCAACAGCACCAACAACTACTTTCAGCACAGAAGAGCTCTTCTCCTAAAGTATGCCACTGCCAGTAGATCAGTTCTTATTCTAAATTAAACCCTCTTTGCAAAAAGATCCAGAGTCTGTAACCCACCCTTTATGTAGTGCTTTCTAACATACGTTGTCTAGAAGTCATACAATTATCATTTCCTTTTTATTACAGTCATATTTGAATGGTCAAAAAAATAAAGCAAGGTTTCTTTGTGCTTGGCACTGTCTATTGACCCAGTGGTACAGACTACATCGATTTTGTGGTCTTGCATGGTAGACTAGAGGACAGCTGTACATCCTTAACATGCACCAACACGTGTTGTACTGTTCTGTAGTAGTTACTATAGGACAGCAATGCTCCTATTTGCTTTTCAGGCCTTTAAGATCTTTATGCCATTTCTCTAAAATCTTGTCCACTGATAAATAAATGTTTTCAGCTTTCTCCAAATGTAGAGAATTTTGCATAAGGGATCTCTATTATCAGTAAGATTTTCATTCCTCAGTATTTATTGTAAGAAAGCTACCCTCCCCAGCTGAGCAAACATTCTAGCAAGGCTGAAATCACAGAAACTCTCCATTTATGACGGGTACCCTGGAGTTGAAGGTTTGCTTTGGTAGAGATGTTGGCCAAAACCCCAAGATTTTGCTTCTCATGATGTTCTGTGCCACAAATATTCATTTGTTCACTCAGTAGAAACATCCAAAGGGAGAGAGAACTGCCCTAATGCTGTATGTAATATGAGAGAGCACTCTACTGGTGGTGCTGGAAAGCACGAACATGCCAACAGTAGATGCCCTGGTCTCATAACTGTAATTGCCAGCAAACTGCAATATGGAACAAGCCAGAAATATGAGGGTTTCTCAGGACAGCCATCCATGTACGTACCCATGCAATGCCTGGGATTGTTACCATTCCTTTGCTTTTCAACTATAGGTAGATGATGATTGTACATTTATTTCCCTGATGAATTTGAAAGCTCAGAAAGAAAAAAACATCCAGAAAGGATAAAATGCAGCATCAGGATGAGAGTGAAGTTCATAGAGTCCCAGACTGGTCTGGGTTGGAAGGGACCTTAGAGCTCATCCAGTTCCAACCCCTGCCATGGGCAGGGAGCCATCTACTAGACATCCCACTGCTAGGGATGGAGCATTTACCACTTCTCTGAGCAACCCATGCCAGGGCCTCACCACCCTCCCAGTAAAGAGCTTCCTTAAGGGAACACTGCACACCTTCCATACGTCTAATTTAGTATAAACAGGGAATCCTCACTCTTTTGCCTGAAAATTCCTCTAATTTCAAGAAATCTATTTTAAATCAGAGAGATTTGCAAAACACCATTCTTAAAATATGCATCCCTACCCTTCTCTGACTTGTTTTTCTGAAGCAGCAAGGGAGATCAGGAGTAGGCCAGGAGAAGTGTATGCAGTGAGTTATGCGCGCAGAAATGGGAGTTGGAATGAATATAGTCATAACAGCTTTTACAAGGTAGTACATTCAGGACTTAAGACTGTCATCTGCTAAAGTACCTTATCACTGTAAAAAAAAAAAGTATGTAATCTCAGTAAAACTATCTATCTACTTTAATTACACCCCCAGCAATTTGAAATAGAAAATGTGTACTTTAGAGCTAAGGAGAAGTGCCATTCCTTGCAGGCTCTCCTCTTTGGTTTGCTTGGTTTCTGAGCTAATGGGAGTTAGAGTTTCTTCTCCCTATTAAATAATAAAACACTCTCAGTGCTAAGCTAGTCGTTTTCATGACTCTATTACTGAGAAAGAAATGTAACAGTTTATTAGCTCTTTCAGAACAAATGTAGCTCTGCACTGAAACCCTGCATCATAGAATGCGGAGATTTAGTAACCGGGAGTTTAATGTTAGAGCGCAGTTAAAACAGACCTTACCAAGAAATAGGAAGCTCAACCTCTGCAGGTTTAGCACCTCTTTTATCCCAGTGAAGTCTATGGGGAATAAATGACTCCATTTTAGGAAAAGGCAGAAGTCTCTGCATGGAGCCAGGTTTACCAGTTACATGATGGAGCGAAGACCACCATCAGTTCAGCCCTGCCTGGTGCGCTTTAGCAATTGGAGCACAGATAGACCTTGATAAACACGAGCTGCTGTGACAAGGAGTGCTCCACTTCATGAAATACGAGGTTGTGATTTCATGTTTCCACCACAAACATGACTTGGAGTTACATTTATTGATGGTCCATTCTAAAGCATGCAACTCACAGTGGGTCTTAGCTTAATGCTCTATGTGTAAGATGCATTCTTTTCTAATTAATTCTGGTACTCAAAGAGATGCCTTTTCCCTGGCATAGCAGGGGTATAAAATACATACCAAGGCCTGGATTTATCCAAATGTACTCCATGGGAAAGCTGGGGACTGAGTGCCTACACGGGCAGAACTAATCTGTGCCCAGATACCTGGCTTAGCTGTCTGTGGCCTCCACGTGACATCGAAGAATACAGCACTAAGGGAGAGCATTGACATACAAAGAATAATAGAACAGACACATCACAGTCACCATGAGAATGCAGCTAATGCACTACCCAGCTCACTGGTGAGGTAGCAAAATCACCCCCTCTAATCCCGTGCAAGACATTTAATACACCTTTACCACAAGTTCTTTTCTCCTTATACAGCTATTGTCATTAAACGCAGATCACTGCACTTCTGAGCTGCCAACAGAATAAAAATGATCAGTTGACCACAGGACACTCCATAATGACAATTTTTCTTCCAGAATTGCTAGACTTTGTATAACTGACAAAAACCAGCTTTTCTCCAAGCATCTTCATGTATTTTCACCACAACACATATCCCTGGTAACTGCAATGATCTAGGTGCCAAAATAACCTTGCTTTTCCAAGCAGGAGGGGAAAACTGTCAGAGAGGAAGGTGAAGACAACTCTGTTTTAAAGTACATATTCCCTTTGGCACTGCATCTTCAGGCCAACTCCAGGTTTTCCCAGTTCTAAAGTTTGGGACAAGCACGCAGGACATTCAGAGAACTACTCTCGGCTTACTTCCAATTTGAAAATTAATATGAGACAACTTGACTTATACAGTAAATAAATGCCCCAAATCCATACTGGAAGGGAACATGTATTTTGTTCCCACAAAGCATCCCAAATGGACTTCATGCATTACAAATACACTAAGTCAAGGCCTTTTGTTGGGTGAAGCTCTACAAATATGCTTTATTGACAACCTTTTCCTTCTGTAACATGTAAGTTTGGAAAGACATAAACCCAAAGCACTAAGGTATGTTCCCAAATCCTCCTGAAAACAAAAGGCACTCCTCTGAAACACCAGGAAGTAATATTTGCTTCTGATGGGTTTTGCACACAAGGTGGTTATGTTCTCAGGCAGATAGTTTGAAAGCTTCATTAGATCCATTGACCTCAGCCATATGCTAGTTTTACTGGCTTGCAATAAGAATGAAGCCAGAATCAGGCTATTCCTTGGTTCAGAATGCAGCTGCATGGAAGCCATAGCAGCACAGCAAGAAATAGCAATATTGGTACAGCAAGGTTTGAAGATTTGAAAGATGAGTCAAGGCTTTAAAAAGACTGTTCAAAAGGTAGCTTAAAAAGTCTTGGGCAATTCTGGACAGGACTGCCCTGTGTGTACAACAGATCAATGTGAGCTTTATGGAGGCATCATTTAATAGTTTTCCTCCTTAAAAGAAATGTATACAGCTTCATTCCAGGAAGCTATTTCCTTAGAGGGACAAAGGAGTGCAGGTCCTCAGGAAATACCAGAAATTACAGTTTGTTTCAAGTTATGAACTTCAGTTGGGCCCAAATTTTCCCCTCTTAAGTGCAGTATTAATCTGAAAGAGGATTATGTTAATATAGTCGGGTTTTTACGCAGTAGATATCATCTCTATTGAAATACTAAAGGCTGGACTTGATGATCTTAAGGTTCTTTTCCAACCTAGTTGATTCCATGATTCTAGGACTGGGTAACTTCTGTTGACCACAGCCACAAAACTGTTGCCTTTACTTCTATTTAACTCCTAAGAAAACATGAAGGAAGCCAATATCTTTTAGCTTGGTTGGCTGGTTTGGATCAGCACAATCGTTTGCTAAACAACACATTTTCAAAGAGATTGGGGCTGTTTTGCTAAATACCATTAGTGTCCCCCAGGTCCCAAATACAATATAACGGCCTGAAAAGTCTGGGGGTAGGGTTATCTCAGTGAAACCTCCACCACCTCATTAAATACAACTTAACGGAACTGGTCAAAGGAGCAAGGCCAGAACATGGACAAGCTTCATTTTTGTCTTCCTGGAGCCATTTAGCCATGGAAATCTGCCCAAGGAAGCTGTGAATGCCCCATCCCTGGCAGTGTTCAAGGTCAGGTTGGACAGAGCCTTGCGCAACCTGCTCTAGTGTGAGGCATCCCTGCCCACAGCAGGGACTGGAACTGGATGATCTTAAGGTCCTTTCCAACAATTCTATGATTCCATGAAACTGTAACCCAGTTGATAAACCAAGGCAAGCCAAGCCAAGTCAAGCCAGACTTAGCAGAAGGCATGGCTGAGCAGGTCACTTATACAGAGCAAACTGCTTGGGCCTAATGCTCATCACTCTCCCACAGACAAGCAGAAGGCAAGGGGCACAGCACAGGGGTCAGCTCAATGTCATTTGAAGGCACTGATGTTACCAGGCATAAGTGAGTAACTAATTCTAATCTGCCTCATCTTAATTGCAGGTGGGGATTCTTTGGAGGAAAAGACTTGGCATGATTTTCCCATCATCCAAGGTGAAGTACTCAGAGCTGGAAGTGAGGACAAAATACTGCTGCTAGTTTTCAGCAGTGTTTACAGGGAGACTCCTGAAGGGAAAGCTATTGTCCTGCTATGCCAATTACTGCAAAATCTAGTTCAGGGCAATGTGGCAGTTAGAGGAACATTCCACTCCCAGGAGGCTGAGTAGGTTACTTGAAGGAGGTGGGAAAGGGAAGGGGTGAGGAACACACATCAATACTTTAAGCTCTTGCATTGAATGCAAAATCAATGACGACACATTAAATGAGGCATAAAGTGCACCTCTCTGCTCTGTATCTTACTGCAATTGTTCTTGCTGAGATGAGATTATCTAGCAGCAAGTTACTCAGACAAATGCTTTCTCTTTTCCTTTTCTTGTGAAGCAGCTTGTTCACTACAGAACTTGTGGTAACAGGGCTGTCCTGAACATCTATGCAACTTGCACCTACGGGTGCTCCTCCATCCTATTCTTGAAGTTCACACAACTCCTGAAGTAAAAACCCACTGAGGAGTATTATATATAAAGTGCAAACTCCTTTCCAAATACACATTCTTTTTTGCCCTCCTGCACATGTCAGAGGTATGTTTATAGATGCACTTTTTAGAAATGACAGAATCCCAGACTGGTTTGGGTTGGAAAGGACCTTAAGCTCATCCAGTTCCAACCCCTAGAGCAGTTTGCTCCAAGCCCCTGTGTCCAACCTGGCCTTGAACACTGCCAAGGATGGGGCAGACACAGCTTCTCTGGGCACCCTGTGCCAGCGCCGCAGCACCCTCACAGGGAAGAGCTTCTGCCTTAGATCTAACCTGAACTTCCCCTGTTTCAGTTTGAACCCATCACCCCTTGTCCTGTCATTACAGTCCCTGATGAGGAGTCCTTCTCCAGCATCCATGTAGCTCCCTTCAGACACTGGCAGGTACCCTGAGGTTTCCACGCAGCTTCTCTTCTCCAGGCTGAACAGCCCCAATGTTCTCAGCCTGTCTCCATACAGGAGGTGCTCCAGCCCCTCATCATCCTCGTGGCCTCCTCTGGACTTGCTCCAACAGCTCCATGTCCTTCTGATGTTGGGGACACCAGCACTGCGCACAGTACAGCAAGTGGGGTCTCGCCAGAGCAGAGCAGAGGAGCAGGATCGCCTGCTTTGACCTGCTGGTCACGCTGCTGGGGATGAAGCCCAGGACATGGGCGATTATAACACTTTGTTATAAACTACACAAGAATCAGTTTCCATCTCTCTGCTGTTCAGTAATTCTCCAAACCACAAAAGCTGATATTTCTCAGAGCCAACTGCCATGACATTTGATCACTGCACTCCTCACACTACTGTTTCACCACATTTCCAGCATGGGAACAAACTGGAAGAGTTCAGCAATGCTTTGCCAACCTTCAGGTTTTTTTATTTGCCCTTTTACATTTTAAAACATTCCTTGGAGCCCCAGAAAAGACTGAGGAAAAAAGTGCTTCAGAATTCAAGTATAGCAACAGATGATAAATCATTACATTTATATATAGGAATCTTCTGTGTATATTTAAAAGGAAAACCTGTGCTGGAATTCTTAGCACAGTACTAATAATAACCCAGATTTCTGGCTTTCTGTGACGTTTCTACATTAATCCCTTCGTGTCATTGAAAAAGGGTCACTGTATTAAAAAAAAAGAAGACATCAGCCATGGAAAATACCTATTTAAAGGCATCACCTCAGGCTCACTGTCTCCCAGAGGAACCTTATATATTATAGGGATATTTCCTCTGCAGACACAGCAGTAGCTAACAACTCCTGTATAACTATTTTGTGACAGTGTGATTGGAAGAGGTTAGATGGAGTAGAGTGTGAACCTCCTATTATCACACCTGATTCCAAAACTTCTAGGGACAGCAGAGGATTCTGATAGCTCCCCTGCAAAGAGGACTCTCTCTATAATCAGAATGCACAGAGGCAGAGATTTTAAGTATTCATTCTAGGTCTCCAACATAGAATCACAGAATCAACCAGGTCAGAAAAGACCTTTAAGTCCAGCCATTCCCCAGCACTGCCAAGGCCACCCCTAACCCATGGCACATCTTTAGCTGTTCCTGAAAAATTCCAATTCCCATCAGCGTTGTTAGAAATTGCACCTGGGTATCCTCAGAGTTACAGCACAAAGAGACTTTCTTGTAATGATCTCACAGCACTGGGTTTAACTATGGTTTACAGAACGTCTATATCACCTACGGCTGAAAGGGATGTTGTCCTCATGGTACAACATGTAACTTCGGCACAGAGAGCTCATGAGAGATCCAACAAAAGCATGGAACAAAGTTAATGAAAGAACAACACAGGTTTAATGCGCTGTCCCAGTGGCACCCTCCTGCTTTTTGGAGGGGGATGTTATAAGCTCATTTTTCTGCGTTTCGGGTATAGTCCCTCTCCAATAACTCTTGGACAGAGTAGCATAAGTGGGGAAACTGAGTCACTGGGGAAACAAGCTCACTTCACACAAAGAAGTGTCAGATATACACATTAAGCAAACTAGACCACAGACAAACTCTCTCTAGCCCTCTGGGTAGACATACTGCTCCCTGAAACAGATGCTGAAAATATTCCAGGCAAGGAATGTGGTGACTTAGTTGAGAGCGTCCATGAAAACAAGGTATTGCTTGGAGCAGGGAGAGGTAAAGGTTCATCTTTTGTACCTGCCAATGTCTCTCACCACAGCTTTGATACACCAGATATCCATTACATACATTCTAAACAAAAGGTGAACGGACTGTGCTTAGGTGTCAGTTCATGACACTGACAGCAATACACAGAAGCTCATTTTAAATGCGTTTTCCCAGACATTTGAAAACAATCCAATTATATGAATTGAATATAGAAGAAAACATACCTGCATATGCAGAGGACTCTATCTAGGCAAGTGTTTAGGGATGCAGGACACTGGTGATCTGTAATTCCATCTCCATGTAAAAACATGCTCTTTCTGCCACACTTTGCAACAAGAGATACTGCTTTCCACTCTGTCCCTCATCTTCAGCTAAAACAGGGTCTGAGCTGCCTGCACATAACATCCTACTGACTCCAGCACCTTGTGACTGCCATTTGGGATCAACAGATACCTCCCCACAAACTGCAATGGAGTTACTAGGATAAGAGTCTTCCTGGCTATGTCTGCAGGCACGCTTCTGAGCGGCTCAGTGCTAAAATACTAAAGCAGGAAAAAGTAGGACAGGATGGGATGGAACAGGACAGATGGGACCACCAGACATACCTTGGACAGCTCCTCAGCGTTTCTTCTGCCTGTGCAAACAGCACGATGTCACAATGACCTTGGTACGGGTAACGCCAAGAGGGGTATGGTGAGCTCAGGGCACACAAAGTAAAGAGAAAGGTGTTGTATTGCTCTTCAGGCTCAGTCTCCTGGTTTCTGCTTACTGACACAATGAACTCTTGCCCTAAGCAAGGCTGGTTGGCTGGCAGTACCCAGGAGGGAGCAGGACAGACAAAAGCAAAGTGGAGCCCTGTGGAGAAAGGAGCAGGGAGTCTGGAAATAGCCATGGGGAAAGCAAACGAAAGAGGGTGAGAAGATTAAAGTGGAAAACTGAAAGAGCTGGATTAGAGAAAAGGAGAAGGAAAGGAGGATGGGGGAGGAGGCAAGAAAAGTAAGAAACTATGTAGGAGGGAGCAAAGGCATGAAGACAGAAGAAAGATAAAGTGTGTAGAAAATGGAGCTCTAGAACTGAGATGATGAAATGGCAAGGAAAATTATATGGAAGAGACACAAGAGATACACATCTGGAGAGCATAAAGTGAAAGGAGAACATAACAAAAATGTGTAGCCTGTATTACGGGCAGTGATACCCGCTTCTGGAGCATCACATCCTTCCTGCAATCTCCAAACCTTACATCTCTATCCCAAGACAAAGCAATAATCCCCGATTCAGCCACCAATCCATTAACAGATTAATGGATATACTTTAACGCATAGGAAGGTGTTAATAATTTCTATCCTCTTAAGAGCTGTTGTAATCTTGACATCACAGTGATTAAAAATGTAGCATTTTAACGTGTACAATTAAGATGATGGATGCAGTCACTGGGCTTCATCTTCTTTTGCACCATAATTAAACCAGCCAATCATATCTCAGAGTCATAAACAATTTCCATCTGGTATTCAAGAGAGTAACAGAGTTCATCTGCATATTCATCACGTGGCATGTACATAAATAAGAAAGGTCTGCTGATTACTTGCCCTACTTCTACTCTAGTGACATTCATAACCATTAGGATCTTCTAACAGCAGGTCAGACTAGCTGAATTTAACCTCAGTATGAATGAAAGGACACATTCCCATACCCTTATTGAATCATGATCAATTAAATGCAGAATTTTCCATCAAAACAGTAAACTTTACTATTGTCCAAGTGATGGGTTAGGTGCAGGGAAAAAACAGTAAAAACAAATTATTGCCATGAAGTAGATTGATGACGACATCCAAACAACAGGAAAATTCAGTAAGCCAGAACAAAAAATATCACCTCTTTCATATGTGCTTCCCTCTTTTTAGACATGTAATTTGCAATTGGTCACAGTTCCCTATTTATCATTAGAATTTGTATCTTGAGAGCATTGTGCTAAGGCAGGAAGGCAAATAATACTAATGAAACACACAAGAAAACCACACTCTACCAAATAAGTGCTTATGTTAATGTGCTGTTTTCAAAGCCTTTTAAATCCCAAACAAATAAATCCCTCAATCAGCATAAATGGACTCTTGGGAAAGATGAAGGAAACTGCACTATTGTATGTTTGTGTTAATTTGGAATTAAGAACATTCCTGTAAGGCTTTTGCTTCCTCCAAATCCAACAGTGTGCTTTTTAACTCGAGTTAGATTAAAACTATCAATAACTCTGTTCCAGCATGATTCAGGGGTACAGCTGAAAACCAGGTAAGGTGACATCCATCTGTCCACAGTGGGGAAAAAGAGATTTTAAACAGTTCCTGGTATCTCATTAAACTTCATATTCATTTGAGAAGCTAGTATGAGAAATGCTGTGGGCTTTTTAAAGCAGTATTTCAAGGGAAGATTGCCTTGCTTTTCATGGATTTACAAGTGGTTGGATGAAGTCACTTTTTTGCCTCTTGATTGTGTACATCTATGTTCAGTTTAACTTCCATTCTAGATACAGAGTTTGCCAGGAGCAGAGTTAAGGCTTCCCGCTTTCTTGTCTGTTCCCATTTGGATGCAATTATCCAAATAATAGGATAATTTGGATACCAAAGCATAGGATACCAAGGCTGACTGGAGAGCCTCTGCTGAGCCACCTTCACATGTTCGAGTCACAGAAGATCTTTCTCTGAGGTTGTAGAAACATTTTAAGCTATTCTGCCAGATTCTGAGCTGTCCAGAGAATGAGGGATATCAAAGCAGCCTGCCTGATGGGCTCACCTCTATTAAGGCACTACTGCTAAGCATCATCTTTTAAAATCAAGTGCTAAATCCTCAGCTATTCTCACTCATGATGTTGCAAACTGTACAGTTATATCTTTATTTATACCAAGGAATAATCACCCAGGTACTAAAAACATATTTATGTGCATAGGTACACATAGGGTAGGTTCTTATGCCTTGGTTTTAGTAACTAACAGTGAAAATGAGCATAAAATGGTGGGGGACAGAAGTTTTCTTCTCCTGAGGTCATCTCATTTGCGCCCTTAGCACTGGGATCATAGACTTCCAGAAGAATTGTTATCCTTGTAGGAAAGTTAACATCGGACTTCAATATTGCAAATCCAACACATTTTGGTCTATTGTGAATTTGAAACACCTCAGAACACTCCACAAAATACATATTTCTGTATTTTAAGCAGTTTACTTGCTATTTCCTGTAAGTCACCACCTTGTGTTTTTGCTATTCACTTGCTAACTTCCCCTCTGAAAGCTATAAAGTCTTGTTCACAGGATTTGAAGTACATATTTTCCATTAAGAGGTATGGAACCACGTTGTGCTCATGCATGTTACTTTAAGTTAAAAAAATGAGAAGGAAAAAGCATGACATCAGACTTGGAAACGGCAAAACTAAGTTTAGAAGCAAATACATGCACTGGTTAGATAAGGATGGATTAATATCAACAGGCTATTGCAGCAGGAGTGCTCAAAATGTCAGATATGTACATCAGCCCCTTTCTGACATGGTATTTCATACAGACTGCAGGGCAAACAGGATTCCTGCTGGGAACTCTGCATTCCCATCGAGTCAAATGGGTACTACTGGTAATTGCATGATGCAGTTTGTCACTCGACCTCTGCCTCGTCTCAGGCACCAAGAGGCTGATGTTTAATTAGCTGGTGATGAGCAGCTGGCCTAGATTCAAGCAAATCTCTGTTCTTCAGATTCAAGCAAAACCTCTGTGACATTTAACCACATAAAAATCCAGATTTGTGCCTTATTGATATCTCCACAAAGCTGCTTTAAAAGAGCCACTGGTTCTTTAAACCATTGATAAGCACCAGCATTGTAGAAACAGTCTGGGATTCTGCTGGTTTCATGCCTGTGACTAAAATCTTAAATGCAGATGTATCCAGGTAACCATTATCAGCATCAAAATAAAAGCATAGTGGGCATAGTACACAACAGTCTCCTTTTCCCACATTCTACATTAGCCAGCCACGAGGCAGCTTCATTAAAGCGCCATGTAGCCATTCAGCCTGATGCTGACTTAAGAGGAAGCAGTTCATACAAACCACAGTCCAGCACTATGCAGCCACATAGCTTGCAACCCAAAACTTGCCCTAGGCCAGAAAGCACAGGCACTTGTGTGTGAAACACACTGTGTAGATGTGTTCCTAAGTAGTATTTAAAACCACAGATTCAGAAGAATGATCCTAGCATGACTCATGCAAAATTCATTTTCTAGACCAAACACTGCAGTGTAAAAGGCAGCAGAAAAGCCAGGAATCAGTCACTCATCTGCTACTTTAAAGCAGTGACCTATATCTAGTAGCCAAAGACATTAGAAGACACAGCTTTACAGCAACAGGAGATTAGGCATAGTGAGGAAACAATTGCTCGATGCAATTACAGCTTCCCAGCAGAATTGAGCCCTCCCATTTGCACTGTGGATCTCTGTTGTATGTTTGGAGCTTGTTCTACTAGGAATCTCCCAGTGCTGTCACATGCCATCTATCCAAGCGTGCTCTGTGCGGCTCACACGGGAGCTACAGATGGGTCAAAGAGGAAAACTTGCACTGGAAACATGGAAAAGGAAAAAATCCAAATTCCCCCAGCCAGCTATTTTCCTGAGGGAGTGGGGAAATAAATAATAATTATAATAATATATATATATACATACACATATACACACACACACACCACACAGAGCCACATTTCTACATTCTGATATGGCAAGCAAAGCAGAACAAAAATCATCTGTCAGTTCCACACAGCAGAACCTAGTGCCCATATGCCACTGTTTCTCCAGAAGAGTATTACTGTTTCAATATGCTGAGTTCACATCATTTATTCCATGCTCAGTGGGCAAAATGAACCCAAACCATCCATCTATGTAATAAGAAAGAACTAACTCTCATCCATGTACATTCCCAGAAATGGCACTTGTGGAGGGAAATGGTGGCGACCAGGGGAAAGGGAATTTTCTTATGCTATTAAACAACAGTAATAGCCACTGCAGCTGCTGCTGCAGCCTCTGCTTGCTACAACCCCAGTGCCACTCTCTGACCAGCCACAGACCCACCAACTCTCAGCCAATTCCAGTTCTTCCCCAAATGATTCCACCCTGCTTTTGCAAGGGGGGTTATTCAGTGACACAGCCCTGCTTATGCAGTGTGCTTTCTGTTCCCATGGCACAGTGAAACCACAGTCACTGCCTGTGCCCAGCATTTGCCAAAGCCTGGGAATACAGGCAGACTTTGCCGCAGCCTGGGAATACAGGCAGACTTTGCCGCAAGGGGAAGAGAGCACCTGGGTAAAGAGCTAAGGACCTGCAGTCATGTTTTATGCATTGCAGCTCTGCCAACACACTGGGCTGTGCTGAAAGTGATGGCAAACCATGCTTCTAGTAGCTGTGGAAGCTGCTGTCTGCCTGACGAGTGCAAAGGAAGGGGTGATCTTCACCTAGAGAAGCTCCTCTGATAGTACTTCTTTGGGGGGGGGGGGGGCAAAGCTTTAAGAACTCAGCTTGGCAATCCACTTGGAATCACCAGGGGCACCCACCAAATGGCCACAGTTTGGTTTTGTTGAAGAACCAATCTCTCTTCTTAAAATCCCATTCCTGATGGGTCATAAGAGGCCTGTGCTCGAGATCTATGTATTTTAGCTTCTAGTTCTTTACATTTTTCCACAAACTCGATGGGTTTGGCTGAAGGAAAGCATAACCAAAAGGATTTATGCTTTGTGCTAACATGTTTCCATGACATTTTCCTGTTACAGAGATTGCTTGAAAGTGGGTAAAATAAGAGCTGTCAGCATGAGTGCAGATCTTGTACATGACTGTCCTGCACATAGATAATCACAGACTAGTTTGGGTTGGAAAGGACCTTAAGCTCATCCAGTTCCAAACCCCTGCCATGGGCATGGACACCTCACCCTAGAGCAGGTTGCCTGGCCCTAAACACATAAATCGTGCATCATGCACCACACTGCCTCCTAAGACTCTTGACTAAAAAGGATGGGAGGCATTTCCTGAGTTTTTTTATCACCAACATATTTCCCTGTAGGGGATGGGGACAGATGAGATACTCACTGTGGTGGGCTGACCAGGCTGGATGCCAGACACCCACCAAAGCTGTTCTACGACCCCTCCTCCTCAGCTGGACAAGGGAGAGAAAATGTAAGGAGAGGCTCATGGGCTGAGATAAGGACAGAGAGATCATTCAACAATTAGTCACAGTCAAACAGATTCAACCCAGGGAAATTAATTTATCACCAGTCAAATCAGAACAAGAGAATGAGAAATACAACCAAATCTTTTAATACATCTCCTCACCCCCTTCTTTCCAGACTTAACTTCACTCCCAAATTCCCCACCCCCTCCTACCTGAGCATCACAGGGGGATAGGGAATGGGGGTTGACATCAGTTCATCTCATGCTGTCTCTGCAGCTCCTTCCTCTCTGGGGGAGGACTCCTTACACTCCTCCCATCTCCAGTGTGGTCCCTCCCATAGCAGACAGTCTTCCATGGACTTTTCCATGAGTCCTTCCCATGTGCCGCAGTTCTTCATGAACTGCTTCAGTGTACTTCCCTTCAGCAGGGGGTAACCCTTCAGGAACAGGCTACCCCAGCACAGCTCCCAACTCTCACCAGCAAACCTGCTCCAGCACAAGCTTCCAATGGGACAACAGCTTAATGCAAACATCTAACAGCCCCAGGTGGTATATAGGGTCCTCCATGGGCTGCAGGTGGGTATCTGCTCCCTTGTTAACCTCCATGGGCTGCAGGTGCTCCCTTGTTAACTTCCATGGGCTGCAGGTACACATCTTCTCCCTTGTTAACCTTCATGGACTGCAGGGCAATTTCTGCTACGGTGCCTGTAGGACCTCCTGCCTCCTCCTGCACTGACCTTGGTGTCTGCAGGGCTGTTTCTTACACATTCTCACTCCTTTCTCCAGCTGAAGTTGCTGTTTGGTTTTTCCTCCCTTCTTCAGCCCATTACCCCAGAGGCACTGCCACCACTGCTGATGGAGTGGGCCTTGGTCAGTGGCGGGTCCATCTCGGAGCTGGCATTGGCTCTATGGGAAAGAGAAGAAGCCTTAGCTTATAACAGAAGCCACCTCTGTGTCCCCCAACCCTTGCCATGCAAACCCAATACATTCATTTACACATAACCCATTCCACCCTGTCATATCAACGCTGAGGGAATTTCGTAAGGACATAAATGTATGATGAACCCATTTGAAGACTGCTCATACTTCTAGAGCAACAAGGTAAATTTGAATCACTCTCATAGTTTCTAATAACTGTCACAAAAGCTGAATGCAAGAGCATTGAGGGGACTTGTGTGTTTCCAGATGTTAATATATAATCAGTCCAAAAGCTTTATCATTACACTCAGCAAAGGATTTTTCCCATTTCCATCAATATTCATGAGCTCTACAGAGGACACACAGGAACCTAGATGTCAGTCTTGAGCAGAGAAGAAATACTCTTACTCCATTATGTTAGGTCAGGATAAAAGGTCCAAATGAGTGCAGCCCTCTCTGGATATCAGGAGATCAAGTGAGATACAGACCCTCTGCATGGAGAATGTCAGGTGCTACCCGCTGAAGCTTGGGCAGGTAAGGCAGAAGCTAGGACTGCACTGCAGGCAGCACAGCAAAGGACAAATGATGGAGTAGCACCTTAGCTGTATCTTGGTTCCTTAATTTGAGAAAGTGGCTCCTATAGCTGAGTCCCAACAGAGAACAAGTTGAAAGCCTAGAGAGAAGGCGGGAAATGCACCATAGCCATGTCCGGACTTGGCCATCACTATCATTTTTAGACTAGTGCAAAGCAGACCTGCTACATCCTTGAGATGAGAAGGACATGGAGCTGTTGGAGCAAGTCCAGAGGAGACCATGAGGATGATCAGGGGCTGGAGCAGCCCCCATATGGAGACAGGCTAAGAAAGTTGGGGCTGTTCAGCCTGGAGAAGAGAAGCTGCGTGGAGATCTCAGAGCAGCTTCCAGTGTCTGAAGGGGGGCCACAAGGATGCTGGAGAGGGACTCTTCATCAGGGACTGTAGCGATAGGACAAGGGGTGATGGGTTCACACTGAAACAGGGGAAGTTCAGGCTGGAGATAAGGCAGAAGCTCTTCCCTGTGAGGGTGCTGCGGCGCTGGCACAGGTTGCATAGCCGCCTACTGCAGCCAGTGCATCTGCGTGTCCCAGCACATCCCCGCATCCCAGCACATCCCTGAGCCCCAGCGCTTCCCTATATCCCAGCACATTCCCGTGTCCCAGCGCATCCCTGTGCCCCAGTGCATCCTGGCTGCGAAGCAGTTAAAGCGTCCGGGACCCCGCAGCCCGCAGCCTCCTGACGTCAGCCCCGCGCTCGCTCGGCGGCGGGGACGCGCTCACAGCCGGTGCGGAGCCGGGCACAGGGCTGCGGGCGGAGCGGCGCGGAGCGGAGCGCGGCTGCGGCGGGCGGCGCAGCGCCGGCAGCATGTCCGCCAAGGAGCGGCCCAAGGGCAAAGTGACCAAGGACAGCGTCACGCTCCTGCCCTGCTTCTACTTCGTGGAGGTGAGTGGCGCGGGCGCGGGGGATGCTGCCGCACCGCGGGGTGCAGATCCCTACGTGATGCTTTGCCGTTCCGAAATTAGAGCCCCCCAGAAGGGGCGGCGTAATGAACGTCTTCTTGCAGCCTGGTCACGAGGAATTGTTGGCTAGGAATTGCTCGGAAAAGGGAAGATTTGGGCAACTAAAGCATGTTGTGTGCAGAGGAACCCTGCAGGAGGAGGACATGTTCAAGAAGGGCTGGCTGCTAGGCGAACGCCGCTTGGCTAGAATAAAAATCACATCCATGAGGGAATGCTTGGGAAACGTCCTCACAGTGATCAGCAGTGATGCTTTTACCAAGCCCTGGATTACGTGCTTCCTCCCACAGAGCTAAAAATGCCTGGTCTGGAAACAGAATGCGGGTCTCGGCACATCTTACAGGGCAAACCCTGCTATGGCTGCTTGGCTGGGAGCAGGTGGAGTTGCAGAGGCACTAGCTGCTTGGTGTGTCACTTGGAGACATCTAGCTTCCTGGAAAGCAGAGTCACTTTGGTGCTTCTGGAAGATCGGGAGCATACACAGGTTAAGCTTAAGGGAACTGGTGTGATGAGGATGTGTTTAATGGCACAGCAGTAAGAGGGAGGTAAAAATGGTTTATGGATTGAGCAAAGGGTGTCGGGGAGGTGACCAAGGTTCTTTGAGGCACCATGTAACTTACCTCGGAGAGAGATTGTGGAAATAATGTGAAGAACTTAATGGCAAAATAAGATGAAAGTCAATGGTAACTAAATAAAAGCATAAATATACACATAATTCTTAACATAGGAAATATTAACATATAAACATTGGGTAAAATAGAAAACAAAAAGTGTTTTCTTTCACGTGCACTTGCAGGGCTTTGGAGATTCTCTAGGAGCTACAAGGGGTTGGGTTGAGAAGGGATTTAGGTGATAACAGAATGTCCCTGTTCCCTGCACTCCCCGGCTACCCAAAATAAGCCACACCAGCCTGAAAGCTTGGCAGAGGCTGGTGAGATGGAAGCATCAGGCACATCCCACCTGTGGAATTAGGCCTGCTCCTGAAAAGCCCTTTGACGGAGGCACTTGCTGTGCCATACACTTACATTAGCTTTGTATAGGAGAGAGAGGTTAAGCTTGGAGAAGCCCCTAGAAGAAGACAGGGGCTCCCTCGCTCTCTGTGCTCCCTTTGTTGCTTTGGGAATCCAACCAGGAAGGGAGATTGCTGGACCTCACCTAGCAGATAACTTTAATTCATGGACAATATAGAGATCCTGCAAGACACAACAGAACTGTGCCTTTTGGTGGGCACAACTGTGCCTTGGCCTACGGCAAGATGGGATGAAGTACAGAGCTCAAAAAAGTTGCCTGCTGTAATATTAACTGCCTACTTGTAGCTCCCCTAGAAGCTCCCTGGAGCTGTTACAAGGAATAAGGCAAAGGATTCTGCAAGCAATGGAGAACCTTGACTGAGCTCTGTCTTGCCATATGAAGCAGGCAAGTTCTCCTTCTGGCGTGGACATTTAAGACCTTCAGCAGGTCATTTACAGCTAGATCTAAAAGGAGGTGAAGATGTCTTCACCACCCAGCTGCTCTCTTAACAGAATGGTCTCCTAAGCAACTTTTAGGACTTCTATGTTATTCAATCACAGGAGCACAGCCTAGAGCCTGTGTGGGCCCTAATGAGTGAGTTCTCATTATTGAACTACAGATCTATGGCTCCCTTTGACCTGATGAACCTGTAGATATTCAGTACAAGGAAAAGCAATATCAAGGAAAAAGACTGACTGCAATGCATGAGAGCCTAAACATTGATTAAGAATCCCTTTGGTGAGTTCTCAGCTCTCCCATTACCCAGCAGGAGGATTTGAAACCATTTCCCATATTTTAGCTGAGCGCTGAAATCACCTGAGGGAAAGACTGACAACAAATCATATGGTATTTAGAAAGAAACCCTTAGCATGTGTTACTTGTGTCCACCCACCCTGCAGTTACCCACATGTGCCCTAATTCTATTCAGACTACTGAAAATGCCTTTCTCGAGCTTTGTAGCACAGCCACAGCACTTCAACAGCAACAGAAAAAGGACCTGATGGTTTAGATTCTTCCATTGTGCCTGGCTTAAGGAGAACCAAAGATTGAGTTGTACCTCATAAAGAGGAGTTAATCCAATATAGTTTAGTTGCAATGAGAAGGTTGCAAGTATAAAGGATAGAGGAGTTGCGCAGTGTGGTTGACTGGCATCATTATGTGATATGGATTTTGTTTGTAAGCAGGAGGGAAGTTCTTAATGCAACCCAACAACAGCCAACTATTTAAAAACAAAACTCATCCAATTTAACTAAGGCTCTCTGAATTTTAAAGCTATTACTTTCATGAATGGTGGTTGAATGGATGATGGGAAACAGGATTCCAACCTGTTTATTTCTGCCACTCATTTACTTTAATTTTCCCTGTCCCATTCCCAGCAGACAGTCCCTCCCCATCCTAAATTGCAGAAAAAATACCATATCCGTAGCACGTTGCTTACCAGGAAAACTGGGGTTTGCTGTCATCCACTTTGCATCAAGACATGGGAGGTGTAGGCCAAAGGAAGAGCAGATTGTTTAGGAATTGCATCACCTAAAAGTGCTGTTTTTTCTCTCTAGACAGGGAAGACGTGGAAAAACAATAGTAGGTCAGGGAGGAAGTCAAAATTCCAAAGTGGCAGTAAAGGGATGGGTTTGTATCACACAAATGAAATACACAGTGAAAAGGCGATACTATATATACTGTATACTGTAATACCTACTATAATTCGAGCGTGCAGAACAAATGAAGAGAGAACGACTTTATCTTTAGAAATAGCAGCAAATACAGTTCCGACACTGAGGATTTTCTGCTATGAAGAACCTTAAGAATTCCTGTTATGAATGAGACTGACTCCTGCCAACACATGTGTTTGGTGGCAGCAGCTTTCAGGACTGGATGAAACCTGGTTACACAGAATGCATGCAGGTCACTGCACAAGAAATACTGGGCCTGATTCTGGTTTCAGTGCAATTCAGAGTAATTCAAAGTAGCAGATTTGAGCAATGCCAGAGTTAAAGCATGAAAGCAAGATGCCCCTCTGCAGATGAGTGGTATCACTTCATTTACTCAGGAACAGCAAAAGGAGAACCAGGCTAAAGCTTTGGGAGACATAGAAATGAAAAGGAATTGAAATGAAGAGATGGTGCTTCTGAAGGAAGTGGATGGGTCATTCTCTAAACAGGGGCAAACCAATGACCATTACAAAGCAAATCTTAACAGTTTCAGTTACATATTTTCCAGTTTTGCGATTCATAAAATAACATGATGATGTATCCTGTGTCTCAGAAGAATGTTTTAGAGGTTATTTTAAGATACTGGTGAGAGTTCTGCTTAGCAGAGCCTCTGATCAGCACACACCCCTGTGAGATGGAGAGGTTTAGATTGCCTTGCGCATCACGTTTACCTGAAGCACATGGTAATCAGCACTGCCAGGCAGTTTGGCCTGTTTTATTCCTAATCATACTGGTGGCATCTGAGGGTTCTGTAGCCTGAATGGGTTATCTGAGCTTCATCTGCACACCTGAGAAAGACAAAACTTGCCAATGCAAATTCATAGGTCAAGAAGGAATTAATTTTCATAGTAAAAAGTCTACGTACCTCTGGGGGATACTGAAAGTGAGCGTTCCTGGAATACATTTTGCTTTTTGCTAACCGACTTTCAGCATATTCAGGCTGTATCATAATGATAGTCACTTGCAGAAGAAATATGGCAGTGGGTTAATATGAAATCTGGAAAAATTCCTGGCTTATGTAGTTTCTATTCCTGGCAGAATGGTCAGAGTTTAGAGGCAGCACAGACAGACACATTTCTTCTTGGTGAAGGAAAAAGACTGTCTTCACCCACTTCCAAACCTCCCAGTTTAAATCCTGGTTTCACAGAAGTCGCTATGAATTTTGCCTTTGACCTCAGTGCCACTATTGCTTCATCCATTAATGTGGGAATGCAAAAGGCCAAGGTGTTGTCAACCTGAGTAACTTGATGCACTTACTCTACAGCTAAATTGTGCTCCTGTGGCACAGCCTTCATCTGTTGGTTGCTTAACTTCCAGCAGCTAAAATCAGAGACCTTTCAGACAGTGAGATACTAAAATCAGAGACATTTCAGATGGTGAGACATTAAAATCAGAGATATTTTGGACGATGAGAACAACATCCTTTGTATAGTTAAATGTTTTCCTTACGTTGTCTGCTAGACTCTTGTATATGATGCATGCATACAGATACAGGTTGCTTCTTTTCCTTCATTTTCCAGAGCAGAGCCAGGAGTTAACCATGGTAGGATTGTTTGGGAATGCTTCTTTCAGTACTGGAAGACCACTTCTTTTTCTTGTTCCCCAAGGGAGCTGGAATCCTCACCAGCAGAAAGCACAAAGATCTGTTATAACTGTAGGACTGCAGGCTGCAAAACACAGGAAGTCATCAGCTTCCATTGAAATAAATGCATGTGGAGAATGTTCACTGTGTCTCAGCACCAGATGCTTTAGGTTTTGTTTCTACCATATACTGACAGAGCTGGGTTTGAAACACAAAGTGTATGTACATATCACTTGGTGGCTCAGTGCTACTTCTTGGTCACATCTGGATTTTTTCCCAGCTATTCAGCCATGCATGAGCTACCACATTTAAATTATGCACTTCGTTACCTGCAAGTCATGCAGAGGTGTGAGAGACACCAGGGTAAAAGCCAAGGGAGTGCAGTGATTAGAAAACTGAGTGCAGAGAGAGTAGGCTATAAGGCTAAATGTTTCTTCCTCAGAACAGGATGTTTGGGTCTAGTGTAAGGATGAAACTGTACCACTGTGTGTTGGAGACCCAGTGTAGCCACATTTCTCTCTAGAGTGATTTTCTGTTATGCTTGAATTAGCCTTAGGGGGGGAAAAAAACAGTAGAAAACCCCAGAAGCTGTCATTATACCCATACTGTGCAAGCAGCACAATACTTTCAAATACACTACTTTTTCTCTCAAAGGAGCCAACCATGTGTGAGGGGAAGGAGAAGAACCACACTTAGCAGTCTGCTCATTGAGCTGCCCTTGTCATGTGGCTGACTCACAGAGGACTGATGTCACACTTGGTTAGAACACTGCATTAGGCACCAGCATCCCCCAGATATTAAGGGGCTGTCTGAGGCCTGAGGATGCTCCTACGCATTCAAAGCAGCTCTGTAATTCATTGTTGGAATCACTGACGCTACATGCTGCACATCACTTCTGTGCTTACAGAAGAGCTGTACAGCCTGCATAGTTTCAGGTCTTAGCAGAAGATGACCAGAAAAGGGCCATCTTCTGCTAAAAGGCGGGTGTCAGGCCTGTGCAAAGGCTGTCCTGGGATTTAAAGTGCAAGTGCCACAGGTTAGATCTCCCTCTGGTTTTGGCTACTTGCTTGGTCACTGTAGAGTTTGAGTAGTTCATGGGGAAACAAGGCCCTGCTCCCTTTTCAGTCCTGCACCATTCTCCTGACCTAGTACCCCAGCAGTAAAAGCTGCGTGTGGCATTTAGTGGCATGTAGTGTGTAGTGGCTTGTGGCTACCCCAGGACACAGTCCTGCAGGCATGCATGTAGTGACATGTGGTATGGAGTGGCATGTGGCATGTAGCTACATGTAGCAGTGTGTAGTTGCATGTAGCAGTGTGCAGTAGCGTATAGCAGAGTGTGGCATGTAGTGGCATGTAGGCTGTAGTGGCGTGTGGCACATAGCAACGTGTGGCGTGTACTGGTTTGTGGTGTGTAGTGGCATGAGGCAGTGCATGGCACATGTTGTGTAGTTGTATGCGGCATGTAATTGTGTGTGGCACGTGGCATATAGTGGTGTGTGGCTACCCCAAGACACAGTCCTGCAGGCATGCATGCAGTGGCATGTGGCATGCAGTGGCTTGTGGCATGTACCATGCAGTGCCATGTAGCGTGTAGTGGCATGTAGCTGCAGGTAGCTGTGTGTAGCAGCATGTAGTTGTGTGTGGCTGTGTGTGTCATGTAGCAGCATGTGGCATGTAGTCGCATGTGGCTACCCCAAGACACTGTCTTGCAGGCATGCATATTGTGGCATGTGGCATATAGCAGCATGTAGTTGCATGTAGCAGCATGTAGTAGCTCTGTGTCATCAGCCAAAATGAATAAAGAAGAGCTTATTATGAACCCTGAGCTACACAGGAGCCGAGCTGGTACAAACAGTGTATCCTGCTGATGATCCCATCACTTGAAAGCTCAGCTGGTAGGAAGGGTGCTCAGCGCGGGAGTAACCACAGAGAAAGGCTGGCACCCTTTTGTACACATGGAGTACAATAAATTGCAGTGTTGTGTAGGGATGGGCAGCTTTGTCCCATAGAGATTTTGAGGAAGCTTTGAGCTGAACTTTGGGAATACTCTGACCGAAAACAAAATGCCTTTTTCTGAAGTACTGCCTTTAAAACTTGTGATTTACCACAACCCAGCACCAGGAGCATAAAATAAGTTTCATCATCAACAGTAAACGCAATATCCCAAATCTAATTGTTTGGAGGTGTTTGTTGATTATAACTAATCATTGATTTAATAAATCAATATTAATTAAATATTGATTAATATTAAATCATATCATAATGTAATCATATAACTGTAATAATAATATAAGGTATCATCAATTATGTTTAAAGTCACACTGAAAAGAAATGCATTCATAGTACTTTTTGTGTTACGAAACTTTTGCCTAAGGATTTGCATCCTCTTTAATGAACATCCACTTAATTCAATAGAATTTTTTTAAGGTAGTTTTAGGTTGTTCCTACCTGAGAATTAAACACTTTCATTTTGCTGGTTTCTCCCTGTGAAACCAGCACTTTCAGGGTTACTGTGCACTGAGATTTCTGACATAAATAGGAATTTTATCAATGATGTATCATCAGCTTTATCATCAGCAGAAGCTCTTCCCTGTGAGGGTGATGAGGCACTGGCACAAGGTGCCCAGAGAAGCTGTGGCTGCCCCATCCCTGGCAGTGTTCAAGGCCAGGTTGGACACAGGGGCTTGGAGCAACCTGCTGTTAGTGGAAGGTGTCCCTGCCCGTGGCAGAGGTTGGAGCTGAATGAGCTTTAAGGTCCTTTTGAAATCAAACCAGGCTGGGATTGTTTTGTGAAAGGTTTTCTATTAGCATTTGGCAAAAGATCAAGAGGTTTGAGGAGCTGCATGATGATATATGATATATTTTTAAAGCTAGACTCTAATTGACAGCCACCAAACAATTGAATTAAACTCTGAAATCAATGCTAGAAGTAAGGATAACTCAATTTTCCCAAATGGCAACAATAATAGGTTTCAGTGACAGCTGGGGTTTGAAATGAATCCAAGTTGAAATTAAATCCGATAGTGTTAAATCTAGGAGAAGAAAGACCCTCATATCACGGCTCTACAACTGATTTCCACAAAGCTTAGACAATGGTGAGGTAAAAATCCTTCACCGAAAAGATCAGTTCCTTACAGCTTTGGGCCAGGTGAAACCTGCATCCAGAAAAAGGACAAGAAGCAGCAGAAACTCGAGTGCAGAGAGAAAAGCAAAAAGTCTTTCTATAGATGCCAATCTCAGAGTTCTGAAAAGCTTGAATTCCTTCTCTTATAAGCCTTGTGCAGTGAAGAATTAACTTTAGAACATAAAATAATCTACAAAGCTGATATTTAGGCCAAGTGAGTCTACAGCCATCCTGTGCTTAGCACCATCCCTCAAGAGTCCTTCTGACGGCCCAGTGTGCAATGCATTTGAGCTTGGGGGTAGCCCCAGCCCTGCACAGCAGCCTCGCTGAGGGTAAAGGTACAGCACTGGTGGAGCTCAGCAGGAGCCATGGATTCTAAACAACAAGAGAAAATGGCAGAATTAGGGACACTCCCAGCACAGCACAACAGGACAAGATCCATGGTGGGTGAAAGCTGCAATCACTGCTGGTAGTTGGCTAAGAATACCTTGTCTCCTCCAGCCCACCACAGCTCTCTTTTTTGGCTCATCCATCTGTTGTGCCTTGTCATTTAGCCCATGAATTCTCTGGCACAAAGACTGGCATTTCTGATATATTTTAACAGCATCTTCCATGATGCCACAGCCTTGCAGTGTGAACACAGTGCTGTCATTAAATAGACCATTCTTCTCCCAAGCACTTGGATGGTATTTTTTCTATGAGGAGAAAGCGCAGGCATTCATTAGACACCTCTTTGAGGCAATCCTGTTTGTTTACTTGGTTGCTTACAAAGATTCCCAGTAAACAAGAGAAACACCAGGAGGCAGGCCCCATGCTCGGGAACTCCTCAGTGCTATGGAAAGGCTGCAGAAAGACCTAAGGATCTGAGAATTTCCTGGCTAGTTAATTATTTACAGCATATGAAAGATCCCAATAGTGTATCAGGCATTCCTTAACCATTTCTGACATGTGGGCTAGTCATACTAGCCTTATTCCTCATCTGACTAATCATGCCTTGGCTTCCTCTGAAAGCTATATGCATATGGCTTCTCTGTTTTCTACCTATCTTTTATATAGGCAAAATTAACCCACAAAACAATTCCACATCCTTTATATTTGCATCCAGTCTCAAGGAAAAGAAGTCATTCTAGCCAGCTCACTGAGCAGGGACTTCAATATTCCACTATAATTACAAGAGAGGCATTTCATTCCCCCATGCACACACACTTAGACAGACTGAAATATAGCTCAGGCTAATCACTGTTGTAGCTCATGTTTAAAGAGTTTACTGGAGTCTGCCAGTAGCCACCAGCACAGCCCAATACACCACCACCACCACCACAGGATGTGCCCATGAGTTCATGATAAGAGATAAGGCTTGTAGTGCATTCTAACAAAGCAAAGACAGGTCACAGAACTGCTACCTAAGAAGCAGGTTCAGACGTTTAAGTATGTGCAAAGCCCACGGATTTTAAGATGCTATTCTTGTGAAGATAAATAGGGGCCCTTTACTTAGTTAAATACTGGCAGATATAGGAGTTGGATAGATAACTACCAATGTACAGCTTTAGAGAAAGGGAATTTGCAGCAGCTACTGATTCCCAGAGAGTTCTGAATTATGTATGCATCCAATTGCATCTCCTTTCAAGGGAAGATAGGAACTGCAGAGTGTGTGTGCATTCTTGTTACCTTTCTTTGGTTTGAGCCTCGCTGTCTCCATGGTGTCATTTAGAACCCATCAATATCTGACTGCCATTGAGTTGGCTGTGACGCCTGCAGAGAGAAAGTGGTTTTAGTGAAGCTTTGATGATTTGGAAATTCTCCAAGGGGAGGGAGCACCCTGAATTAGAAATATAGGGCTCTGCAGAGACCCTGTGGAATAGAAAAGTTAAAGGTCCTACACATTAACTCAAGAGCAAGCAGTTCAATGTTTCCTTCAGAAGAACGGGTTTTGTGCTTGATGGAAGTCAGCGACCCAGATGCTCAGCTATCCAAAGGACAAACTTGTGCTCTTTATTCATCCACTCCGGTGAGATTTTCCTGCTAAGGCTTGGCCTTCCACACTGCCGCAGTTGCAAGAACCTCTGCTATCATGCCAGACCTCCATTCCTGCCTTAGAGGGTGCAATGTGGAGGACTTGCAGATGTAGAAGAGATGGGGCATATGCTGGTACTGGAGACCTCAAGGCTACAAACAACTCACTCAGTGGTCACATAAAGGAATACAGAACTGCAGCTGGCAAAACTGGGCTTAGGGGTAACGAAGAGCACAAAGAACATCATCCAACATGTGTCAACCATGCCACATAGAGTAAACTGGGATGTAACATGAAGGGAAAGACCAAAAGATAAAGAGCAAGGTGTTAAAAGCACATTAGCAAATGTAAAAATGAACCCAAGTGCTTCCTAGGGTGAGGAAGAATCACCATCATCATCATACTGCTCCTGACAAAGGATCTGAGTTGTGATACACTAGAGTCATAAATAGCTCATTTTATACAGAATAACTACTTGTTACTACTAGATCTAGATACAAAATCCATGCAGAGCTATACTATACACAGATAACGTGAAAGTAAAACAAATTTCGCATTGCCTGATTTCTAACGTGCCTGGGAAAACTGCTGTTACAATTAAAACAAATCAAAACAAAGCTCCAGGCAGGTCAAGACAAATACAGACAAAACATGTTTGAGAAGCCCCAGTCCTGAGTCTTTACAAACTCAGTACTGAGTTAGTAGCAATGACAATACTGTATTTAGTGGACTACAGCTCTACAGGCTCCTCTTTCCATACACTCAAAGCCATGGAAAACTAAACATAGGGAAGTTTAACAGAAGCGTTTCCATCTACCCAGGGGTGCTCCAGCAAGTTTGGTGGTTAAGGCATAGCAACTGGGTTTTGGGCAGGACCAGTGGGGCTCCCATGCACACGCTGTATCACATAACCAGTAACAAATTGCGCTGGCACTGTGGGTCCTGGATAATCTTAATCCTCACAAGTAAATCAGGAGCACCCTGAAACTGCACGAGGAGCAATCACTGCATGGCCCACAGGAGAGGGATGGGCAACCTGAAGAACTGGTACATCCCACTTCTGACCTCCTCTCACAGCCATCTCTTCTTTTTTACCAATCTCTTCTTGTTTAGGCTAGGGCAAGGGGTAATGTGCATCTCTGATTCTTTCAGTCCTCTGCAACACGTGATACATGTCTGGTAGCTGTTAGCCAGCAGGAAGATTTGTTACCAGTTCAGAGGAGTCCTATGGCTTAATAAAGGCCCTTAACTTCCAGCTTAAGAAAATAACAGGAGGACAAAGAAAAACTTTGTTCTTTTAAGTAAGTAAAACCCCAAATAAAACACTTTCAGCAGCCGTGCTGACTGTGGTACTAACTTTCAGACTCTAAACAAAACAGTTTGATCACTGTGGTCAAACCCTACATTTACAGGTCTAATCTACAAGCTAAACAGGGATCTTTCTCCATCAGACAAGGAAGAAAATATAAAGACTTATTAGTCAAGATACATGAACTGAGGTGGGGGGGGGGGGGAGTTATTATTCTAATTAGGAACAGGAAAATTCCTATTCCATTTTGTAATTAAAACAATACACATTCTACCATCTAATTACATTTGACATTTTCAAGGTGTTGGGAGCTGAAGTCTATAATTACAGAACTACTTCTGCCTCAAGCAGAATAAGCCATAAATATTCATGTATTAAATAGCCACTTAGACTGTTTAGAAGATTTTAGAAACGTTATTTCTTTAGAAGCCTCGACTTTTAGAGCAAGCATTTTATATCTGTAGTTTTAAAGAGATGGGAAGAAAAACATCCCATGGGATCTGACGTATAGTAAATTGACTAGAAACCTATTCATTAGTATTAGATACAGTTATGTTTCATAGTCCTTTGGAATAATTTCTTTTCTTTTAGCAGAATGGGTAATTACAGTCAGAAATAATATGGGAGTCCTGTAGGGAAGTCAGAAGACAGGAAAATGCAATTCTTATAATTCCTTGATTTTGTAATTAATGATTAGTGCAGTACTTTAAAAAGAAGTTATCCACATCTTTTATTTTAGTGTCTCACAATAAAATAGCACTTCATATTTTGCCTGTTTTTAATAGTTCAATATTGCCATTTAAAACAGTTGCCTGCTTAAGAATACCATAATCAAAGTAGAGGTGGACCTGTGAGCAATGCAGAGCCTGTTGTTTAAGGAGAGGCCTCCCTTTCTTGACATTGGAGAAACGGAAGGACATAGAATGAAGACGAAACTCGGGAGTGCAAGGTGCTCCATGAGCCTGCCTGCTCTGTGTTTCCATTCTAGAATGAACCATCTACACATCTAGATAAAAGGGCATGATTTCTGAGAAGAGCAATAGGCACTTTGCTTATTGTGTCCATTTAGCTCACTGGAATAGGTTTGTGTTCTAAGATGCTTTGTCCCATGGTACCTGCACCCTGGCTAAGTCATTAGGTATAACTTTCAACTACTTAATCAAAGAATCATTGAATCACAGAATGGTGTGGGTTCAAAAGGACCTTAAGATCATCCAGTTCCAACCCCTGCCACGGGCAGCGACACCTTCCACTAGCGGAGGTTGCTCTAAGCCCCATCCAGCCTGGCCAGGGATGGGGCATCCACAGCTTCTCTGGGCACCCTCAGCCCAGAGGCCAGTGCCTCAGCACCCTCGCAAGGAAGAGCCTCTGCCTTAGATCTAACCTGAACTTCCCCTGTTTCAGTTTGAACCCATCACCCCTTGTCCTGTTGCTGCAGTCCCTGATGCAGAGTCCCTCTCCAGCATCCTTGCAGCCCCCTTCAGACACTGGAAGCTGCTCTGAGGTCTCCACGCAGATTCTCTTCTCCAGGCTGAACAGCCCAAATGTTCTCAGCCTGTCTCCATACGGGAGCTGCTCCAGTCCCTCATCATCCTCGCGGCCTCCTCTGGAGTTGCTCAAGCAGCTCCTTGGCTGGCCCAGCATCCAAGGCCAGGTTGGATGGGTGCTTTCCAACCCAAACCATTCTATGATCCCTGCACATCTGTAAAATGAGTAGAAACAGTCTAGCCTGTGTTGACTAATTTTGCATGCTTGCCTTATAGTCACTCAGGGACTGCAATACACCAGGAAGTGAGGAACAGTGCTATTTAGTGCAACCAGCTAAAGAGGTGCAATTCTCCCTGTGATGGACAGGAAGCATGACTGAGTTTAGTTACACAGTATATAATTATTCCATGCATATGATATGTCAGATTACATCCCAGTTATATATTCATACTATATGTATTACATATTGTGTATGTTATGTGCTATGCACAGTCTGTGTCTGTAATACTGTATATGAGTGCAGATATCCATTTATACATATACAAGTACACAAACACAGCTTACTGAAGCAAACTTACCAGATGCCTGGTGTTATTTTTGTAATGCTCCTAGCACTTAGGGATGCCAATGCACCTTCCCTCCCATTCTACACCATCACAGCCTCTACACTATGTGACACGACAGTGCAATCAACATGCACATCGACAACCAGACAGGCAAAATTCTTCCATTCTCCACTTTATTCTTCCTTATAATTAAGACACAACTCACCCTCTTCCAATTTGTCCTTCAGGACATCAGAGGTAAGATGTTCTTTTCGAACAAAAACTAAGTTATAGTAAAAGATGTTTCAGTGACATTTTGCTAGAACCCTCCTTTTATCACCCAGAATTACATCTTTATGCACAAAAAAAAGTCTGAATTTTAAAAGCCCAAGGTTTGAAAAACTGAAAAAGACCAGTTACTGCAAGAAACCATTGTGCCTCTGCCATATACAGCAGTTTTTGTCCATCATTTACCCAATATAGATATTTTATCCAGTTTACCTCTGCTTTTTTATTCCACTGTAGAATGAAATGAATGACACTGATTTTAATCAATCAATTACTTTTGTAAATGAGTACTAAACATTGCAAGAATACTATAATCTAAATATGCCTGAAATGATGTTAGGACAATCCCTATTTCTCATAATGTGAGGTGCTGGATGTAAGAGTTTTCTTCTCAAGAGCCTTATCAGATTTTTGTGATTTTACCTAAATGAGTCTATTTAGTAGTTGCAAGCTTTTGCTTTTCAGCTGCAGCTAACAGCGAGGAGAAGTTAATGTCATAGCCAACTCAGAAAGAATAGGAAGCAGATAGGCAGTCACATTATATTATCCATAGGTACCTCCATTGCAGTAGAGTCACAGGGAAGGAACCATTGCATCTCAATGGAGGAGCAGGCAGTTGTTCTAGTGGTATTCAGTGAGGACTCTAGGAAATAACAAACAAAACCAGTTTCTGAGCACTTACAAGAAGGATACACAGAACAATCACACGCTGCTGGTCACCTCTGAGTGCCCCCATGCTCTGCTCACTTAGAAACCAATGGTTTCAAAATGCCTTTTTGCTACTTCTTCTCTCAAACAATGCCTTCCACAGAGGCCTCGTGGTTCAATCTGTGCTTTCAGGAGCTGGTGGAATTCATCCCCAGAGGGGCCAGCTTCCCTCTTCATAAATTACTGCCAGTAATTGCGAGGAGTAAAATCACTAAAGAGCTGGAGGATAAAAGACTTGTGAACCAGAGTCATTATGGTTCTAAACAGACCACATCTTGCCAAAGTTAATTGCTTTTTTGATAGAATTACACAATGAATGTGCAAAGGCAAAACACTGTATTAGCACGTATTTAGATTCCAGGGAAGCACTGGATACAGTATTTCATTACTTTGAAATGTAACGCAAACTGGCTTTGATATAAGCACTGTCATATGCATGACAGAGTTGCTAAAGCACCAAAAAGGGTGCTGATAACAGCAGCACACTGAAGCCTCACATGGGACACAGCATCCCTTTTGAAGAAAAAAACCCAATTAAATAAAATGGAAGTTTGTCTATTAATGTTTCATAGATGAAAAGTCCAAATTATGTGAGCTGAAGGTTGGACTGGGTGTTTTGAGTAGCCTGGTAGACAACAGGGTTATTCGCCCTCAGCTGAACAGTATCGTATCTCTAGAGAATTCATTACTTAAAGATGGCAAAATGCATATGACAGGGAGCAGTGAGATGTAAATAGCAAACATCACAGGGACTTATTAACAGGCTATGTTGTCTTTGCAAAAGCATTGCTGTTCCATTTGCAAACAGTAATTTGTTGCTTTCTTCTCTTGCAGTTACCCATATTGGCATCCTCTGTTGTTAGCCTCTACTTCCTTGAACTTACTGATGTCTTCAAGCCAGTTCACGCTGGATTTAATTGCTATGACAAGAGTCTGAGTATGCCATACATTGAACCTACACAAGAGTCTGTTCCCTTCCTGATGTTGCTTAGTCTGGTTTTTGCTGGACCATCAATTACAGTAAGTTTAAGGTGCCACTGTCACTTACGAAAGATTTTGAACAGAGTTTCAGGTGGCATAAAGAAAATCACAGAATCATAGAATATATAAACAAAATATAAATAAATTATATAAATATATAATCTACATATAAAAAATACAAAATAGCTCCTTTGGTTTCAGTTAGGGTGCAGAGTGTCATCCAGGCCAATTACCTTAGGATTTTCAAATCATCTTTTATTCGTCTATAACAGAACCAGACTTTTTCCTTAAAAGAGTCCCTGTAGCTCTTTCAGTTGGACTTGGTGATGTTAAGGGTCTTTTCCAACCACGCTGATCCTATGATTCTGTGATCCTGACAGTGGACATTAATGTTAAGAAACAGCATTCACAGTTGGGTGAGAATAGCTTGAATCATTCTGTTATGCTATGCAAATACGTGAACTATTACAGGCAGGGCATCTCCATGCTCTGAGATACACCAACAATTCAAGCTTGTGTTGGAAAGGGAAGCCTCCCATTTACAGCCACCTGTGCAAGAACTAGCTTTCTTCAGTGAGAAGGTATAGCAATCATGTCAGTGAAATCAGTGAAATCTCCAAAATAGCACTGGGGCTCCTCTAAATTCTGAGGTAGTCATTAAAAGCAGGCAAAAGGAAGCTGGTTAAATCACTCACGCAAAGGGAGAAGATGATTTCAGCAGAACACTAATGTCCTGTCACAGTATGAGCAGTCTGGTCACTGTTTTACAGAAAAACACATACACAAATTGTCTGATAGAGGTGAATACTGTCTTTGCTGGAATTGCTGCATCAAATGAAATCTGAAGGCTTTACCTCTCTCTCTCTATATATATATACAGGAGGGAATTCATTGTGTGTGATTTTAGGCAGCTCAGATAGGAGCCTTATGCTTACAGCACTCCAGTTTGGTAAATGGAGAGAGAAATTCACCTGGAGTGGGTGATTCCAGGCACCTAAAAAGCTGAATCAACTTTCTGAAAGGGTCTCTTCTCTCCCTGGACAACAGTGACTGTGCGTCTTGGGTAGACACTTCTCTAAGGCCAGCTGCAGATGCATCTCTGCTGCCAGCTCCTCTGAATTCCCTTAAATCCAACCAGTTCCTTTGTTTTCTAATACCAGCCAACTTGCAATTATAAAACCCATAAAATGCGAATGCCCATATAAAAACCACCATGTGCCATTCCCTCCCTACCTTCCAGGACGATTTTAGTTTATTTGTCCTTCTGTTCTAACCAAGCTCTTCTTGCTCTGTTTGACTTCTGGTTGCTGTAAAACAATTTTTGAGGGATTTTGCACAGCCATCAGACTAAAAGTTGTACTCGTTTGGGAACTGGGAGCTAAGACTCTCAGTGGTCCTGGTGCAGATACTTGCAGCAAACATCAGATACTCTGATAAATCCAGAACTTGTTGGTACTGCAGTCTGGCTGGTTTTCTTCAGTCTAGGTAGTGTGTCTGATAACACCAACGTGGACTTTCCCAAAACAACCATAAAAGTAATCTACATGGGCTCACTGACCACAATAGAGAGGTAAAAGCTGATTTTTACTTCAGAGAGTTTTATTTCAAGCCTAGGTAATATCAGAAACCTTCAACTGAGATGAAAGATGATCAGTTCATTACAGAGCATTCATTAAGGGCTTTGATTACAGATGAATTATTTGAGTGTTGCATGAAATTATGCAATAGGAAATGTTGCTCTTGCTTCAGTCATCCTCCTAGCAGCAGTACAGACAACTAAGCCCAACCATGCCCACACGGGAGCACACCTACCAAACCTAAGATCAGTAAAGAAAGTAAATCCTGAAGCTTCAAATTACGACTACTTAAAAGCTGCAAGCCTTAGAAAGGTCTAGATCATTTTTATTAGTGTAAGCATAAAGGTAATGCTTGTATTAGATGGAGAATGGTCTCTGGTAGTGCAGAATACACAACTTCCTTTTATTAAAGACACTGAAGATGGTGTAGAGCATCAGCTATTTATCTGAAATAAGAAATTACATGAGGGGTTGTCCAATTATTCCCTTTTTCTTTGGAAAAAATAGGCCAATGAAGCTCAATGTAAAAAGATCACAACTGTGCCACTGTCATCTTGCAGAGTTTAGCATTTTATGATTTAATTTGCATTAAAATGTCAATGAATTACTTTATAAAATCTGTAAAAATCTAGAAAAGAAAGCATGAGCTGTATGAGGAATTGAGGATCTCCGGTAACATCTCTTATGGAGCCAGGCTGAGAGAGCTGGGCTGGGTCAGCCTGGAGGAGAGAAGGCTCCTTAAGGAGAGACCTTAGAGCAGCTCCAGTGCCTAAAGGGGCTCCAGGAAACCTGGAGAGGGGCTTTGGACAAGGGCCTGTAGGTACAGGCCAAGGGGAATGGCTTTAACCTGCCAGAACAGGGGAGACTGAGATGAGCTCTTAGGCAGAAGGTCTTCCATGTGAGGGAAAGAACACAAGCAAATTCCAGTCTCAATCCCTCCTTAAAGCCTTATATAAATACTAGCATAGGACTTAACTGCTTTTCTGTATTATTATTGTTTCTATACTCAGTTTTATCCAATACTGGAGTACATCTTAAATCTATTCACTTTATAGTAAACTTTCTTCACCACAGACCTAGTATGTTGTAATTTCTTTTCCCAAGCCATTAATACAGAGGGTCTGTATTTGGGTTTGGGGCTTTATGGCTTGTGGGTTTTCCCTTTCCTTTTTTTTTGCTCATTGTTAGTGAGCTACAAGTGCTTTTAACCAGATCTGTTATGAAGCCCTGAAGTGCTACAGAAAATTATTACTACCTGTAATATTTTCACATGTCTTACAGCATGTGGCATATATGAATTTTTCTGTATGCATTCATAAACCACAGGAGACTTCAGTGCAGAACAACTGGATTTGTGTGACATTATCAACATGGATATTTTATACCTTTAATAGACACATATGTGAATTGCACTGTGACTTCTGCTGGTTTCTAAGAGCTCTGAATTTGATCCTCTGCCATAGTTTCTCTCTAGTTATTCACTGCAAAATGTTAGGACCAGTTATTTAACCGTATCAGTGTAGGTTC
Source organism: Pezoporus wallicus (assembly GCF_028554395.1). Classification (NCBI taxonomy): domain Eukaryota; kingdom Metazoa; phylum Chordata; class Aves; order Psittaciformes; family Psittacidae; genus Pezoporus; species Pezoporus wallicus. The sequence continues at coordinate 2,615,093 of NW_026637037.1, forward strand.
AAACCCTTACCAGCCACTGACTGAAAACCTACTTAAAGGTAACAATGTGCTTTCTAACAGAGATCACCAAGAAATTAGATCACATTGATTTGGGAAATCAGTTTGCAAGGAGAGATATTCACTGCTGGCAGTTTCAGTCCTGCTGCTTCTTCTGCTGTGGGAGTTGGTTTCCTTGGAAATACTAGCCTCCAAATTTTCCTTGACATAGGCCTCGCTGTTTCCCAATTTTCTCCTCTATCACACCAACTAATCCATCTCTCTGGTGTTTTAACCTGTGCCAGACCGTCCCTAGAGCTTGGATAAAAACTACTAGAGTTCCTCTGGTTTAAGGTCGAAATACTACTGATTTCTCTGGGAAGTTTCAGCTGTAAAGTGATCAAATGGAGACAGATAATAGTGACCATGGTTCTCATCTAATTAAAATGCCTTAGATAACCCTTACCAATGACTTTTCCATGTAATGAGACAACCTTCTCTACTGCCGTTTTTCTGGCAAAGAAGTAACATTTCAATTTAGCAAAGCTTTAGCTAAGAAAGAGTTAGACTAAGCTTGGCCATTGTATCTCCCATCTCCTAGGGTGAGGGGTCTTAGCATGCACAAACGTTCAGCATCATTCAGATGCTTTACATTGCATTGTAAGCTTTGTGCATTGCAAGTACCAGTTTCTAGTGCATCTGTGGCTGGCCAAAGTGAATCTCTCAGTGATGAGGACTGCCTCATTAATTTTAGTGTACCAACCCAATCCTTATTCTGAACTCTGCACAAGGCCTGTCCAGATCTCCAAGTTGCTGCACTACGGGAAGCCCATCAAACCTAAGACTGAACATGTATAAATGGCCCTGGATTTTCCAGCAAGTAACACCATTTGTCATTTATATTCTTCTCTTTATAAACCTTTTTCTAGGGCTTCAGCCATAATCTGTTTTGCTTGATGTGTTCAGAGGGACCATAAAGACAGAACTTTTTCTGCTGCTGTGGATCTGGTTAAAAAATAAGCCAAATTAAACAAACACAGAAGAGCAAACTGCCACATAATTAGAAGCTGCTAGGGATTGCTAGGCTCAAGGCCAAGCCTGAGTGCTAAAACCACCTCAGGAGCACTGGGTTATTGCAGTGGCTCTGGATTATTTTAGAGGCAAGATTCATTTTATAGAATCATCACATTTAGGCTGTGGCTCTGACCCCTGATCCCACTGAGCACTGTATACTGTGTGCCACTTGCATTTCATTTCACTGCCACTTCCTTGCCTGCCCTCATACAGGCTAAGTTGCATAATTACTGAACACTTATATATTGATACAAACCTTTCAAAGCAGAATACGTGCCCATGACCAGTGTCAACTGGTTGTGGGATAGTTACATTTCAGCCTTTAAATTCAATCAGTGTCTTCTGAGTAACTGCTGCATTTAATTTAATGGCTCCTTTGTTATTGCAGATAATGATAGGAGAAGGAATACTCTACTGTTGCCTGTCCAAAAGAAGAAATGGGATTGGAACGGAGGCCAATATTAATGCAGGAGGATGCAACTTCAATTCTTTTCTCAGAAGAGCTGTCAGATTTGTTGGTGGGTTTCAAATGTTAGTCACAAAGAAGAGCGTTCCATGCACATTCAGTTATCACCATGCAGGTTTCCTTCTCTGAAGCAGCCTTTCAGAACAGCGCAGGGCTGTCACTGGCATAGATCTTCCTCTGCCACAACATGCGAGAAGAAGCTGTCAAATGCAGCAACAGAGCAGCCTCATCCAGCCTCAGGAATGCAGCATCTACACTCTCTGTTTTCCCTTTCCTCTCCTGTCAGTGTTTCTAAAAGAATAATTTGGTTTTCCTGCTCTGCCCACATTGAGCTGGCTCCCATTTAATGGTTTCAGTGTATAGTTTCCCCTGCCTGTCTTCAGTGCATCGTAAAGATTCAACCCACCTGACACAGTATTCAGACAGTAAAAAACTGTGTTAGAAGCTCTCAGTAGAACTGACATTCTTATGCTGGGATGTGTTTATCTACTTCTTGAAAAAAGGTTAGGATCTGGTAACCTAATGCTAGAGAGGAACATGTTGAATCGGTCTGGTTTACTGTAATTGTCAGTTATGAAAACTGGACTTTGTTTCCCTTCTTACAGCTAATTTCCTCTACCAATGAGTAGCTGAAGGAAAGATTTTCTGTTCCAGGAATCTTGCACTAGAGAGGGCAGCCTGGGCAAAGACAGTGTGCAGGACAGCAGGCTGAAAACCCTCTAGGAGGACTACACACTAAGTACTTGTTGTCTGGCAAGCAGGGAGGTAACAGGAGAGCTTCTACTATGACCAGTAAAGCATCCTCTTAAGATTAGCAGCGAGGAAGTGAGCAGAGGGGTGGTACATCACAACATCAGCAAGGACAACTGTAAAGATACCTCATGCTCTCTGCTTCTCCTCCTGTATGGCATCCAATTCCATCACCAAAAAAGACAAACTCAAAGATGCATGAATTTCATTCTTGATTCATACCTGGAATTTGCAGTTTCTTTCAGATTCAAATGACTTTCGCATTCTTCCATTTTAAGATGAAAAACAGATTTATATGGACAGCAGTAGGGAATTCGTGTTAATCTTTAGGGGAAAAGCAGTTGAAAATGCTCAGTAAAATAACTTCATTTACAAACTCTGAATTTGGAATTATTAACCAGACAGAAATACTGATCAGTTACCAGAACAACTTCAGTATTTGGACTCGTGGCAACAACTTGTTACTCAAGAAACATCAGAGGCATGAAGGTGGTCAAAATTATTGCCAGCTGAGGAGTACCTGCTGGTAAAGACAGAACAGGTCCCTCAAAGCAGTGATCTAATGGTCAGGTCTCCGTGCTATTAAAAGCCTGTATCCCAGTGGGCCAAGGTCAGGATGAGCATATATACCCTCCTCAAACAGTTGACTGTCCTGTAGGCAGTTCAGAAGGCTGCTCTCTAAGCCAAAGCAGCTCCAGTGTAGTTCACTTTCATGGAAAGATGTTGGAGGACACCGAGCCATCAAAATGTTAGGTATTAACAGGAAGAAAACAAGCATAAATAAGCTTCTTTTTTAACACTAAAGAATTCAACTTTGCAATAAGCTCTCTTAAAACAGCCCATCGTCATCTTCAGCTCAGTTCTCTCAAGTCCGACTGCACAAGCCACTAGAATTCCATTGAATGTATTTTGTCAGAATGCATTAATCTAATTTCTGCATATAATGAAGTTAAGAAACTACTGATTTCTTTCCTAGGTGTTCATGTGTTTGGTCTTTGTTCTACTGCTCTCGTTACTGACATTATACAGCTATCGACAGGATATCAGGCACCATATTTCCTGACTGTTTGCAAGCCTAACTATACATCCTTAAATGTATCCTGCTCAGAGAATTCCTACGTTGTGGAAGATATTTGCTCAGGAGCTGATCTCAGTATTATCAATGCTGGAAGGTTGGTTCTCTCTTTCCTTGTGTACATTTTTAAGTTTTCATTTTATTTGTTATTTTCTGCCCCAGTTTCAAGATTTAGTTTGTTTCTGGCTAAAATTGCAATGATTCCTTTCAGTTTTTTTCTAACAAAGGTGAAAACAGAAGTGTCTGTTTAGCAATGTGCCATTTTCTCTATAAAAATATGCCAACAGTGGGCTTTGGAAGACTCTGGCAGATTCCAAAGCACAGGCATTAGTAACTGTTTATTTTCCCTCCTTCAAAGGAGACAATTTCCCATACAATTATTAATATCTATAGCTTCTGTGGCTTCTCCCAGTGGGATGTGGGTAAGTTTCCCATAACAGGCAGTGGCAGAAGTCACCCAGTACTTTATCAGAGACCTCTGTCTGACATACATTACTGTGCTGGCTTTTTGGTCTTAGTTTGTGAGGCTTTGTTTTGAGATGTGTTGGAGGAGTTTATTTGTTTTCTGTATCTTTACTTGATTAAGTTTTTTATATTGACAGCATTGAAAAAATTCCTTTATTAGGCCCCAACAGCACAAATCTGTGTGCTTCCAAACTTTTCTTTCATGGTATTTTAACTGGTGGTGTAACCTTGATCATTTCGTCTTTGGCCTCCTTAGATACCAGCAGAGAAATTAGTATTCTTTATAACAGCAGGTTTTGGCCATGCCTTTCAGTCAAGTTGAGCTATAAACCAGACTATATATCTTATTTTAAACAAGCTTGATGTGATAAAATAGTGATAATTCAACTACTGATGGGACAGGTCATAAATTTAAACAGGAATCTGAAGGTGTAGGTCAGTAAGTTGCACTGTTCCAAAGCATCTGCTACTTGTTAGTTCAAGGGCTTTATTAGCATGAACTGTCCTAAATGTAAGCACTACAGTACTGGGAAATCATGAAACTTCACTGAATGCAATAGCTCTCTTTTCCGCAACAAGTTAACCTTTATTGCCTGTTAGTCATGGAATGTTTGAATGCTTTTGCAGTTCTTCAAAATCTTGGTGCTTTTTAAAACCTCCTATTCTCAAAACAAGTTACAGTATAATTATAGAGTGTTTGAAATGATGACAACTTCTGTCTCTGACTTAGCTACATTGCTGCTCTGTGTACCTGATTCATAGACACGAAGTTGTGTTACTGGCACACCTACTTCACTAAAGCTTTTCACTCCTTTCTTGTTCCGTAGGCAGCCCCAAATGCTTCTCTTTTAACTTTATGTCTCACTGCATTACCTTTTTGTCACATGGATATTGGTTAAATGATCTGTCCATGTATAAAGCCAACTCTTGCCCTGTTTGTCTTTTTTTCCTCTTATTTCACTGGTCGACACACTTGAGAATCATGAAATCATTCACTTTGTATCTTCCAGCCATGCTTGTCATCTGTCTCCTTTCACTGGGACAAGCCAGTTTCACTGATGTTTAAAGACCCTTAATTATTTGACGCATTTGGTTTTAAATATATCTAGTGGGATAAGAATAATTAGCACTGATTAATTTGCCATATCTTTTCATTGGATGTATGTGGGCATGATCCAGAGCTGGAATAAAGGGTTGTATTGGCCCTAATAATTGGGTGACAGTAATTTTGGTGAAAGGCATAACCAGAATTGCTTTATCAGCCTTCACCTCACTGTCTGTTTTCCCATGACCAATTGCTGTTACTGGGATGCTGCCATTGAAGCCCAATGCTCACAAGCAGTATCTTGCACCTATGTGGTATCCCAGGGAAATCAGTGGAGCTTTACATGTGAGCAGGCAGAAAAACTTCAATGATTTCATCTCCTTCATTTCATCACCTCTGATGAAAGAGCTACTGCTCTGAACTGACTGCCTGTAGCCATGATAAAAATGCTGATCAATCCTAAGTTTAAATATCATCACTTCCAAAACCCAGCAAAATCAGTTGTAAAATATTAAGACTCAACAACCTTTTTTTTGGTGTGTTTCTATTTCTATAAGAAGATGACTATGTATTGGTATCCCAAATTTATTCCTATCATAGAGGATACATTTGGTGATCCATAATACTCTGCCATCACCCTCAGCTTCTCCTTACTTCAATTTTATTGTATTTTGCCTTATTAAATTGTTGCTTCCTTATGTCTGTCTCAACTCTACCAAAGCGCTCAGCACTTGCTACTGATTCAATACTTCCTTCAGTCATCTACTATAGGAGTTATGGTATAACTTGTCCAGCCCAGGAGGTTAATTTACTTCAGTGATTTCAGCCTGTAAGGGGCTGAGGTTGCTAATGGCCTTCATTCTTCAGTTGTACTCCCCAGAAACTTGTCTCCAGAAATTTCCACCCAATGGAAATTACAGAGAAGAACATAATTATCCAGCTGATTATATAAAATCATTTTCTGCAACATCCCAAATATCCAGGAGCCTTCTTTGTCCATCTTTTCCTTCTTTACCTTCAGAAAGCCTTTTCAGTCATTTCTGTTCAGATTTCCAGCAACTTCTCCTGATGATTCCCTATCATTTTGGATGTTCTCACTCAGTATGACTCTCAGCATGACTCTTTCTCATTGTTGTTCCCCCTCTACACATCCTCCTGCATGAGCATTTAGTGATACACTGTCACCCAAGTCCAGGATATGTTTTCTTTGAGACCTTTGTTCACCTTTTCAATACAGAGCTGTGCAAAAATGCTACATATTTTTGGCTTGAACTATTTTCATTTTAATGAAAAGATAACAAATAGGGGAACAAAAGCAGTGGCACCATTACACAGAGCACATCTAGGCTGCAACATACTGTGCTTGCCCTGAAAGCATGCTAATAGAAAAGAGAATAGAAATTGACTGTAGCATAGTGACACTCTTTATACTCTAAAAATGCCTTTAAGTGAAGGGTAAGTTCTGACTGGTACTAAAGAATCAAATCTACACATTAGCTCCACAGAGACTGCAAGTAGATCCATGCTTCCACTAAAACCTGGCCAGGGTAAAGAAGGTGATTACCCATTACAAACATTCCCATTTTGTTCATGTCTTTATCCTCCTGTCCTCCAGCCTGAACTTGTTACCCAGGGATACTATTGGTGAAAGGCTTGTTCAGGGGGAGGAGAAAGAAAAAAAAGGGGAAAAGAAACAGGGGGGAAGAAGGAAAGAAAAATAATTTAGGTGCAAATGTCTTTAGAAACAGAAAAGGGATCGTGCTGATTTCATCTTGGCCAGAGCCATGAACCTGCTGCAGCCACGGGCTTCAATTCAGATCACAGATTCACATTCAACTACATGCACACATTGAATTGCCAATGAATTATTTCAAACAGATAAAGTCAAATGCACAGGAAACAAATTCAGAAAGCAGACTGCTGCTTGGCAATGTCTCTGTCTAAAGGTAAAGGGCTGTATTCCAGCCATTGCTATTTTATCCTGGCTCACTCAGGGGCTGCCAGGACCATGGCTGGACATGGAGCCCCGTTGGGATTGAAAGCCCAGTGAGTGTTTAAGGATTATCCCAAGCTGAGCTTTCTCAGGTGAAAGTGGCTGCAAGATAGACACACCCTTCTTCACCAAAACAGCCAGCACATGATGTGTCCATGCCCTTTGAAGGACAGAAATGCACAGGTATAAACTGTTGTACATTTTCATGGCATCTTACTCCCTTCTAGAGCTCAGAGGTCATAAAAGAGTTTTTGGGATTCTGCAAGCTGTGTACTAGGTAGAATAGGTGTTACTGAATCCACCCCCAGCCAAGCTTTTCCCTTTGCTGTGTAAAGCGAACAATACTCCTTAATGTTCCCACCACTGATGGAATGGGTATATAAGAAGCATGTTGAAATGATAGAGAACCTCACGGGATGGTTCTGTGTAGCTGCTACTTGAGCAAAATCTCCTTTTCTTGGACAGAGAAGTAGAAGCTAAGCTGTCACTTCTAATTTCCATACCTGTTGTTTCTGACTTGAGACCCAGGCCGCATCATTCAAGTCCCCAGGCTTTCCATGGGAGCCCTGAGCCTACTGCCTTACACAGTGTGGACATATTTTCATTTACCAACTTGGTCTGGGCTTCAAGAAGGAATCTGGTAACTCCTAAAATGCCCTCTCCATGTTCCTGTAGCCCATTCCCTCCATTCATGTTAGAATTTTTAAAAATTAACAAAACTAAATCAGAAGACGCAGCAAATAGAGATGTTGTTTGCCTCTCCCTGAGCAGAATGTCCCACTGTTGCTAGAGCAACAAAGCAAGAGCACAAAGATGATGAATTCTGTTGCTGAAGTTAGGGCCTGACTATTGAAGCGTATGAGTCCTTACTTTGAAAAGAGTCCAAGTGAAGTCACTGAGAAAATAATCATTAGATCAACATCAGAAGGACATGGAGCTGTTGGAACAAGTCCAGAGGAGGCCACGAGGATGATCAGGGACTGGAGCAGCTCCTGTATGGAGACAGGCTGAGAACATTGGGGCTGTTCAGCCTGGAGAAGAGAAGCTGCGTGGAGACCTCAGAGCAGCTTCCAGTGTCTGAAGGGGGCTACAAGGATGCTGGAGAGGGACTCTTCATCAGGGACTGTAGTGACAGGCAAGGGGTGATGGGTTCAAAGTGAAACAGGGGAAGTTCAGGTTAGATCTAAGGCAGAAGCTCTTCCCTGTGAGGGTGCTGAGGCGCTGGCACAGGGTGCCCAGAGAAGCTGTGGCTGCCCCATCCCTGGCAGTGTTCAAGGCCAGGAGGCTTGGAGCAACCTGCTCTAGTGGAATGTGTCCTTGCCCATGGCAGGTGGTTGGGACTGGATGAGCTTTAAGGTCCTTTCCTACCCAAACCATTCTATGAATATACTATCAATGCTCATGCATTTATGCTCACTGAAAAGTTATTATGGGAATATATGTAGAGAAAGAAATGTATAAATATTTGTGTCAATCAAGCATTCAGTCTTTAGCTCATTCCCACTGTTCTTTCAATATATATTTCTTAGTATGTAAAAATAATTTCATGCTAAATGTTTACTTCAAAACAAAGGCATTTCATTAACATTGGTACTTTCTACAGATTACAGAAGTTAGAAATTAAATGTTCCTGATATGTTGCTTAGGAAGTGTAAACTGAAAATGACTGTACCACCCAGTGTTTTTTTTCACATGAACACTAGCACAGTGTATTTGAACTGAGAAGCATAATTTGAGTGTCCTTCCTTGGCAGAAAGTCATTCCCTTCTCAACATGCCACCCTGGCAGCCTTTGCAGCAGTGTACATTTCGGTGAGTAACCAACTCCGTTCATTTTCATCTATACAAGACAAAAGCCAGAAAGTCATTTGCTTGTAAAGTGATGTGTTTCCTTGATATCCTGCATGGATGTAAGTTTTTATCCTCCCAGTCTGAAAGCAAAATGGAACTGCTAACAGTTAACCTAAATCCAGCTCTATTAAGAATACAGAAAAGATTCAATTGCTTCACAGCCTTTGCTAAGAAGCAACAAACAGTTTAACGTTAAAGTATAGCTGATTATTCAACTCATATTATTCACATGTAAAATGCAGTGTTTATCCATCGTATGGGGTGATATTTTAACTTACCATTCAAATTAACCATGATGTGTTCTGCTTTTTCTCTGTTGCTGTCTTCACTTGACTGGCTGCTTTTCAGCTTGAGGCATTAAGGAACAGCCACTGATGTGATGTAGTTTCATTTGACCTCCATAGATTTGCAGCATGGATGAACTAGCACAATCGCTCCCAGAGGCCTCCAAGGTGCTACTGCAAAGCAAGTGAATAAACCCCATCAGTAACTAGCAGGGAATCGTAGGACATGCTGCAGCAATCACTGCTGATTTTCCACATCTGACCAGTGACATTTTTACAGTATGGGCTAGAATGCGTGTATGAGCAACCACAAGTTATTCCATCACTCCTCCTGTAAAAACCAGAGGAAAACAACAGTAACAACCAGTTACTCAACCTGGATAATGGAATTGTGCATGAACTGGGAGTTTGCCAGTATTTTTTTCTGCCTATGGAAAGGCCAAAACTTGGAACACTGATGAACCACCTCCACTTAATTTCTGTGACCTCCCTGACATCATGGCCCCCAGTTGAGCAATAGCTCTCTAAAGCATCTGGTCGTAGCTGCTGTTAGAACAGGTTATTGCTTTCATCTGGTGTAACATCTGGCTTCTGCAGTTCAGAAGCAGTGGCTCCTTAGTCACATTTACAGTACATTTAGGCTCTGACTGTGAACAGGATTTAGGCATAAAATCTTTATCCTAATTAATGAAGACAGGCTGAGAAAACTGGGGCTGTTGAGCCTGGAGAAGAGAAGCTGCGTGGAGACCTCAGAGCAGCTTCCAGTGTCTGAAGGGGGCTACAAGGATGCTGGAGAGGGACTCTGCATCAGGGACTGTAGTGATAGGACAAGGGGTGATGGGTTCAAACCGAAACAGGGGAAGTTCAGGTTAGATCTAAGGCAGAAGCTCTTCCCTGCTGGCACAGGGTGCCCAGAGAAGCTGTGGCTGCCCCATCCCTGGCAGTGTTCAAGGCCAGGTTGGACACAGGGGCTTGGAGCAATCTGCTCTAGTGTGAGGTGTCCCTGCATGTGGCAGGGGGTTGGAACTGGATGAGCTTTATGGTCCCTTCCAACCCAAGCCAGGCTGGGATTCTGTGATGTCAATAGACAACATTGTGTATGCTTTTGGAAATCCATTCCTTGGGATTTCAGATCTCCCTCTGGTAAGTAAGCAAATTTAAACAGGGCTGTAAAATAAAATTAGGCTGATTATTTTCAATATTACTGTGTTATCTACATGTGAAAGAAACACTGAATGTGAGAAATTAATATCCTCCTGGGTAAATCTCTTCAACTGCTTCTTCATTTCTTTCTTTTTTCAAGATGTACTTCAATTCTACGTTAACAGACTCCTCAAAGCTTCTGAAACCACTCTTGGTCTTCGCTTTTATCATCTGTGGAATTATATGTGGTCTGACTCGTATCACCCAGTATAAGAACCATCCAGTTGACGTTTACTGTGGCTTTCTCATAGGAGGAGGAATTGCTCTCTATTTGGTAAATATCATATTCATGTAGTCAAATTTTAGGAAATAAAACTGTAATAAGAGTACTGGTAGTTTTTATGAAAACCTTTCATTGTGATCACATGCCATAATTAAAAATGTAGTCAAAATGTGTTGAAGATGATGATGTTGGGGTAATCACTTTAAAACTTCACAGGGAAAAGCAAATATGTATTCAAATCGACTGCACAAACTAGTATATAATTATACGGTATCATACACAGAAACAGCTCTAACATTATGTGCTTCATTAAAAACTTAAAGATACTCATTCTACTCCACACTTACAAGCATAACGCAAGAGAAACATTGGGTTAATTGGTATTTGTTGCCAGCCTGAGTTTATATTGCCAGGTTGGACAGAGCCTTGGGTGACATAGTTTAGTGTGAGGTGTCCCTGCCCATGGCAGGGGGGTTGGAACTGGATGATCTTCAGGTCCTTTCCAACCCTAACTGTTCTATGATTGTATAACTCTATGTTAGCTTTATGATCTCAAAAAAACCCAGAGCAACTAGCTGAGTAAATTGCTGAACCTGCAAGAAATCAAAGGCCATGCTACACCCTTGGGAGTCTTTGGAGCTTTTGGGAAAATAGAATGCCAAAGCCAGGTTATTCGTACGCCTTTCCTCCGTATTGGGCTAAAACAGATGGAGCACCTTGGAAGGGTCCTGTAAAGGAGTTTTTAGGATAGGCCTGATTGTATCTATTAGTAGGAAGCTCATGAAGCCTTTGCTCTTGGCTGCTGCCATCAGTATGTCACCACCACACCTGCTGCTGCTGTAGCTGTTGAGCACTGTGTGAGCCCAGATACCTGTGAGCATTCAGGAGCTTTTCCTGACAGCAGCTCTGCTCCAGTGTTGGCAGATGAACAACAGAGTCTTGCCAGCCAGTGTGATGGTTTTGATACCCAAGAAGTCAATGATGAATTTCAGTATAGCTCTAAAACAACTTCATATCCTATCCACCTTTTTTCCTGCGATGAGGTGATCTGAGGTACATGTAGGTGGTCCTCAAAGGTGAATGAAGGAAAAACGGCTTTCACACTGGTAGAAGAAAGAGCAAGCAGAGTAGATAAGAAACCCCATGAGCTACTAAAGCCAGTTTCCATGATGCACTGGGAGCAGAAGGGCACTCTCTTGAGAATATTATTTCAAGTGATTAAGCTGTTGTAGGCTCTCATAAATGGAGCTGTTGTTCCCCTGTTTGAAATGCACAAACAAGTATGCTCTTTGTTTGGTCTTCTCCATATACTGTTGCATCAGAGAGGGCATTGTCCTGGCTACCCAGTAGTCAGTAAACCTGCCCTAAGAACTGTACATCAGTAAAAGGAAGGGGAGGAGAAATGATGTGAAACTACAAATATCTCTGAAAGGAGTGTGAAGAACAAAGAACCTAAATGATTGAGTCAGGCATTTGACCCTTTCATGGAATATCCTCCCTCAGTGGAGTCTCTTTAAGAAGGCAACATTTTACAGTGAGTCTGCTGAATAAGAAAACAGTGTATTACTAAATCTTGTTACAGCTCTGCGCAGCTTGGAAAGCAATTCATTTAAAGTTGATAAATCATTCCACCATGTAGATACTGCATTACACGGTTATTATGCAGCAGAAAGGGCAGAATCACAGAGCAGAGAACAACTCATGCTGTAACAAGAGTCAGTAAATCAGAGCAGACAGTAGTAAATAGCATTGCCTGGAAGACTGCAAACATTGATTTTGTTCTTTTCATAACAAAGCATTCTCTCCTCAGCTGTATCTGTTGCTTTATAAAAGGAAGAAAACTGAAGGAGGCTAAATCTTTTCCTCGACTATTTGTTGCCATGGGCTCTGTGCCCCAATTATCCTACTTCATACATATCTAGATGTACCAGACCAAGAACAGAATGTGGAATAAGGATATACTGGGGAGGAAAGGAAAGCAAGCATACCCTGTCAGTTAAGCTGTTAATTCTATCAGTCAATATTTACTTAAAGGCAGCATAATATAATTAAAATATTTTTAAAAGTCTCTTCCCCTCTGCCCCCCCCCCCTTACTGACTGTTGATGCTTCTGTTCCAATACCAGGGCCTGTATGCCGTGGGGAACTTCTTGCCAAGTGATGAGAATGTGTTTCAGCCCAGTTTTCACAGAGAACCTCTAAGGTCTTTGACAGACCTCAGTCAAGATGCCAACAGGATCCTGCCAGGTAAAAATGGAAGCAGCAGTGATGGCATTGTTTCTCATCGTACAGAAGGTATCCTGAACAGAAACCACAGAGATACAGGGTCTCTGACCAATATCAAGAGAGCAAATGCCGATGTAGAAATAATAACACCGCGAAGCCCAATGGGAAAGGAAAATATGGTCACCTTCAGCAACACTTTGCCAAGAGTCAACACACCATCCATGGAAGACCAGGCAAGGCGAAATGCAACAATACATGCATCCATGGATTCTGCCCGTTCCAAACAGCTGCTTTCCCAGTGGAAGAACAAGAATGAGAGTCGAAAGTTGTCTCTGCAAGTCATAGAGACTGAATCTGGCCAGTCACCACCAAGGGCTATTGAGATGAGGTCAAGCTCAGAACCCTCCAGAGTGGGTGTAAATGGTGATCATCATGGCCCAACTAGCCAATACCTGAAAATTCAACCTGGCAGCGTACCAGGTTGTAACAACACAGGTCTTTCCGGTGGGCCACGGGTCTCTATTCAGTCACGTCCTGGTTCTTCCCAGCTAGTCCACATTCCTGAAGAGACTCAGGAGAATGTGAACACATCACCCAAAACTAGTTCAGCTAGAGCTAAATGGCTGAAAGCTGCTGAGAAGAGTGTTGCATGTAGAAGCAATAGCCAGCCAAGAATCATGCAAGTAATAGCCATGTCTAAGCAGCAAGGAGTGCTTCAGAGCAGCCCAAAGGGTTCAGAGGGAAGCACAGTCACCTGCACAGGAGCCATCAGATACAAAACCTTGACAGAGCATGAGCCAAGCGGCATTGTCAGAGTTGAGGCCCATCCGGAGAATAACAGACCTGTAATTCAGATGCCATCAGAAGGTGAAGGGAGTGGGTCATGGAAATGGAAAGGTCCTGAAAAAATCACCCTTCGTCAGACCTATGAGCTAAATGATCTGAACAGAGACTCTGAGAGCTGTGACTCCTTAAAAGACAGTTACGGGTCAGGCGACCGGAAAAGGAGCAACATAGATAACAGCGAGCATCACCATCATGGGATCACTACAATAAGGGTCACACCAGTAGAGGGAAGCGAGATTGGCTCAGAGACTCTGTCCATTTCTTCTAGCCGGGACTCAACACTTCGAAGGAAAGGTAACATCATTTTAATCCCCGAGAGAGGGAGCAGTCCAGAGAACACCAGGAACATCTTCTATAAGGGCACATCCCCTACACGAGCGTACAAGGAATGAGAGGAGACATATCAGCTGGTCCGTACCACCACAATCACATCTTGACACAGGTTCTGCTCTCTTCGTTTGGAGCTGATATTTACTTTTGATGTGCCAAATTCTTTCCCAGCAGCCCAACTGCTGTTGAACGCTGCTGATGTGCAACATGCATGAGCCTGTGGGAAGTATGTGGTGGGGGGAAAGCACAATGCCAGAACCTAACTAATGTGAAACATTTGCAAGCAGCTTGTTTCTTCAGACTCAAAGCATTTATCTGAGGGTGACGATGTCAATCAAAACAACGGTCTTGAACACAGACACGTTATTTCCTGAATGTGCCAACTTTTTATTTTGTATGTGTCCAAAATCGACTGAATTTCTCACAGCAAAGGCTGTATCAAGTGGTATATATTCACCTTTGCAGAATTTGCACCAAATCTTTCATCCAGGATGGTGCTGATGGTAACTTTACATGTTTCAAACAATACTTATTAGACTCTGCAAACACATGACATATTGATGTGCGGTTATTTTCAAAGTACTATTGCTAATACTATTGATGATGCTGGCTGCATTCATTTAGCATAGGAAATATTTACAGCTTTGTTATAGTGGATCTGTCACATTCAAAGATTGCAAAGGTTTCGTGTAGTTCTTTAAGATGTCTACTGCAACAAAACCCATGTGGGTAACGTTCCACTAGAATGGAATAACTATCTATTTTTGACTAGTTTTGCTGCTACTGCTCAACTTTTGTTTAAGAAGAGGTGCTACTAATGAAGAGGCTGCTTCTTAGTGGGCTAACTCATAGAATTGTTTGAAATTGTTCTTTTTAAGGGGTCTTTTAAAGTACAACTCATTCAGATTTTGCATTTTAAACCTCTGATTCTGCCCTCCAGCAACCCTTCCATTTTTCTATTAGTTTTTAACCACAGAATGCAGGACACAAATAATTGCGAGATGTGCTAATGTGAAAGGTGAGCCATAAGCAGATAAACAGACACTTTCCTGACCACCTTCCAGGGAGACAGCAATTAATATCCTAGCTCACACTTAGAAGCAGTCATTCACCTCACTTGCTTAGCATGCCGTAAGAAGTCACAAGTTTCACCCCAAACATGATCAATTCAGGGAATTTATGCTTCCCTTTAAAAACTGAATGCCTTGGAATTCCTGCCTCAGAATGCAGGATCACTGAGTGTTTCATTGTGCCACTGCTACTCTTCACATCCCATGAGACACCCTACAGAGCCTTCTTAAGCAGCAGATTCTTTTCTCACCACTGCCACTTGAGAATATGGATTATTTGAGTAAATTGGGCTTCAAACGTAACAAAAGAACTTGCCTGCTAAAAATCTCTCCATTGCCAACACTGTTGAAAGGATAAGCTCTGAAAGGAAGAAGCATAACATGTCCTGGGCATGCTGGGAGAAATGCCTCATTGTATTTGGCTGTGACTTAAATAACCTAAGCCACCAAGGAAGCTAGGGGTAGTGCTCGCCCAGGGCAGCTCCTCATCCTCTCCTAGATGATTTTCACCTGAAAGAGAACTACTGTCAGGCACCTCCCAGCTCTCATTGTAGAAGGGAGAAGGAGGATTTAGCAGTTCCCTCACTGAGTAAGCAGTAGGAGATCAGGTCTGTTCTGGCTTCTTGAGAGCAGTGATTCATTCTAAGTCCTCTTCTGCTTTAGAGTATCAAAGAAGCAGATACACACTACCTAGTCAGAACCTGTCTACAGACCCTACCCCACAGAACTCTGAGGAAAAGCTCGCCCTAGCCCAGCCAAATAGGAGGTGGAAGGAAGAACCATCCCATCCCAAGACGATAAATAGCACAACACACACAGACCAAAAACTCAACCAAAAAGCCCCCACCCACAACCCCCCCTCAACACCAAACCAAAATCCCAATCCCAATCCTAAAAAATCTCAGAAGCGTGAGGATGGCGTTTGCCGATCTGTACAGAAGGGATTTGGAGTCAATGGAAAGCTTTATATACCTTCCCAGTTACAAGGTGCTCCAGGCATAGCTGAGTGCTGTCAGCAATGCTTCCCATGCCTGCTCATCACCCACTGCTGCAGGACAGCACTGGTGTTAAAAAAATGACCACATCCTGTTAAGTAATAGAAGAAAACCCCATCATACATTTGATGATTGGGAGGAGGTATTCTGCAGGTGACGTGGAAGTTGGGCTGCAGCATATTGTGTATGTTAAAGGCATTTAGCTGGGAAAAATAATCGTAGATGCCAGGGAATATAAAAAGAAAGAGTAATTTTTTAGAATTAAATTCTCAGATTCTAGTATTTACAAGTCAGGATTTGGCTTTTCTTTTTGAAAGGATGAATCTTTAATTCCTTGGTATTTAATATCCAGTTTTGTACATGATTCCTAGGAATTACAAACACTTGGACTGTCATGAGGAAAACCCTTTGGATTTAGTTTAGTGTAGGTACATGATGAAGCCGGTAGGATTAGCTTTAAAGGAACGGGTGAGACACAATCACTGTTGGCCTATCAATGCAGGGAAATAAGATGCAATCATTTGTTAGTTTGTAAGTGCAGGGCAAAGAACATAAGTAGATGAACCTGGAAATAATGGAAAATTGAAATGGAGAATAATGGCAATAAAGCAAAGATTAGAAAATGTTCCCTCTGGCAATTGAGCTGTTTTGGAAACAGCAGGATTCCTGGTGGGAGTGTTTGTTCTTTATTCCTTGGTTTTAGTCAGATATATATTGGCATATGTGTTGCTTTTATTACTCAAAACTCGCTGCACTCTTTCAAGTGCAGCACGATATTTTTCCTAAGGTTTCCTATTTCTTAACAAAAGATTTTAAAGCTCTTGTGTAATCATTGAAATTGTGTTCTTACATAAATATTGATATATTCTTTTTTACTCCAAGTGCCAAAGGCTACTGTTTTTAATAATGGCTTACCAAATTCTATTCCGTTAGAGAGCAGAAATGTAATACTATCGACATTGGAACTCAGACCTCTGCATGTATATTTGATAAGGAGCCTTTTGTAAAATTACTCTTTGTTTACATTCCACTGATACCTTAATTTCAAATTAATCAAATAAATTGACAGGTGACATCTTCTTAGTGTTCTGATTTTCTTACTTGCTAACAGGCACGCATTTCTTTGTCAGGCTGTGCTTTACTGAGAAAAGAAAATACTCAACCTATGTTTTTAAATGAGAATTCTCTATATAAAGTATGGTGTTTAATAAAATGGTATGCAATGTTTTCAAATGGAAAAGAATTTGTAAATTGCTATAAATGTATTTTGTTAAATAAGTACAGATCGATGCTACTGTGTGAGTTTATTGTGCTAACATCATGAAAATAAAGATCAAGCTCCTCATTGATGTTCAGTCATCTCTGTGGTGAAGCAAAGTCTCATTCATAGAATCACAGAATCAACTAGGTTGGAAAAGACCTTTAAGATCATCAAGTCCAACCTTTACCCTGGGACTGCCAAGGCCACCACTAAAGTCCCCCCTTTTATTTTCAATACTGGTTATTTCATGACACGTAAAAGTGCTCATTGGTGGGGGAAACATCAAAACCTTGTGGAGTTGTAAGACGTTAGGAGGAACAGTGTCCAAACAAGCTTGTCTGCATCCAAAAACCATTTCACAAAGCAAGCAAGTGAATTAGGAAATCCAGGCCATTTGAGGACACATCTGCTAGATCACTCTGCAGGACCAGCTGCACTGTTAAGACCCTAATGCCTCTAGAACCACCTCGCTAGTGCTGGGGAGAGCTGCAGGGCTCTTCCCAGGAGAAGTGAGGATGCATGAATCATCAGGTGACATAGAATCCCAGAGTGGTTTGGGGTGGAAAGGACCTTAAAGCTCATCCAGTTCCAAGCCCCTGCCATGGGCAAGGACACCTTCCACTAGAGCAGGGTGCTCCAAGCCCCTGTGCCCAACCTGGCCTTGAACACTGTCAGGGATGGGGCAGCCACAGCTTCTCTGGGCACCCTGTGCCAGCGCCTCAGCACCCTCACAGGGAAGAGCTTCTGCCTTACCTCCAACCTGAACTTCCCCTGTTTCAGTCTGAACCCATCACCCCTTGTCCTATCACTACAGTCCCTGATGAAGAGTCCTTCTCCAGCATCCTTGTAGCCCCCTTCAGACACTGGAAGCTGCCCTGAGGTCTCCACGCAGCTTCTCTTCTCCAGGCTCAACAGCCCCAATGTTCTCAGCCTGTCTCCATACAGGAAGTGCTCCAGCCCCTGAGCTTCCTCGTGTCCTCCTCTGGACCACACAGCTCCATATCCTGCTGTTCTTGAGGACACCAGCACTGCACACAGTGCTGCAAGTGTGGTCTCATCAGGGGAGAGTAGAGGGGCAGGATCCCATCCTTCAACCTGTTGGTCACGCTCCTTTTGATATGCCCTTGTCTAGCAACAGTGAAGAACAGTGTTGCCTAGAAGCCACACAAGGTATGTAAAAGAAAACAGCCTCCAAACCTGTCTTGAACACCCTGAAACATGGCAACAGAAGCACCTTGAGTTCCTGGGATGGAAGATGAGGCGTGCACAGACATAAGGACCCCAGGAACAAGTAGGGCCCCTGCAATACATGGCAGAAAAGTAAACTGCCTCCAGGAAGCTTTCCCACGTGTCCCTGGACCTTTATGCAGGCTGCCACCTTGTAGTTGCATGTCTTTCTAGCTGGGGACATAGGATGGTGGAGGGACCGGGCAGCTGACTGCACTGCTGGGCTGCACTGCTGCATGGTACAGCATCATCCATGCACTATGCTCCCAGCAAACACATGCTGGAGCTAGCTGGTGTCACACCAAGCTGTGGTGCAGATGTGCCTCACTTGGCAATCCCTGTCCCAGAACTTCCCTGACAATTCGAAAGTGAACCAGGAAAAGAGTCTGTTGGCTCTCAGAGAAAGGGAAGTTTACAAGCAGTTGTGACACTGCTCCCTCTGCAGTGACTGAAGGAGCACCCTGCTTGTGGCTGGGGCTGGAGAGTGTCCTGACCCCTCTGCATGAGTACTCAGTTTCAGCAGAGACCTCTCCTTTAGCCAGCAGCAGACGCTGGTGCAGCATCCTGTTACCTGCCCCAGCAGATGACTGGTCTGAATGAGGCTATGTGAAGCAGGAAGGCTGGGGACCAAGGTTGTGGTGTCCCACCCTTTAGGACATGTATTGGTAGCCTGGGAAAGCTACAGACAGTGACGGCTTAGGGACCATGGGAAGGAGTGAAAGGGGGTAAACCAGTTCCTGCTAGGGTATGACCACTGGCAGCTGATGCCTAACACATCCAAATCTGATAAATTCTCCTCTGTGAACAGCCCAGTCCATGGACTACAAAGGAGTCTGGACAATTAGTTCAAACATTTTAAAAGGTACATTTTAAACATCTAAAGTTAGGCTAAAAATGAAGTCCCCTCTGAAGGGTATCTTTGATGTACAGGTTATAGTATAAAGCTTGATTAAAGATGAGAAACTACTGACAAACCTTGTCTTACTCTTAGACCATTCTGGCTACAGTACCACTGTCACTAAGAGAGTTCACAGGGATCCAGGTTGATGGCTGTACCTAATCAAGCAAAGGAGTTTTCAAAGCTATGAGTGATTAAACCAAAACATAATCTATTTTGTGCTGGACTGTAAAAGAGCTTCAGAGGCCTTGATTTCAGAAACCACATCAGACAAGCTTGTATCATAATCAGCTGGGTATAGGCATATGAAGACCTTTTATGTGACAGAGCAGTACACAGCTAATTTGGCAGGAACCTTCCCAAGACATTACAACCCTTGTTCATAAAATCATGGCTAGAATCTGCTCACAAACCTTTATATCACAGACCGTATCAAGCATTGGACAAAACTAGTGTCTGTGTACTGCTTGCTCAAAACACAAGTAAGGCACATGGGAGCTTACTCAAAGTTCGCATGTTCAAGCCAGGCTTTAGAAAGAGAAAGCTAAACAGATGATTCAAATGGAGGCACAAGTTGTGCAAGGCTGCAAATACTTGCCTTGTGTTTTCTGCTTTGCCTGCAGTAATCTCTTTCCAAATATACATAAAGACATCATTTGGTTGTACCTCCCGTAGAAGAAATCTGTTCCTCCAGTGGTTTTGCCATAAAGGGTAATAAGAAACTTGCACTAAGATGAGAAGTCAGCCAGAATTCGAGAAGCCAGCTCAGACCCTGAAAGCACCTCTTCTGTTTGAGGAAAAGTCTCCCTACCTTCAAAGGCCAACTGTCATTCAGCTTTTCCAGCTCTATTACTTTCCCAGTGATGCTCAGAGAGAAGTGAGAGCCATAGGGATACATGGATTGGTAGAGCCTCTGCAGCTACTAAATGATGCATATGGGAAAGCTCTGCTCTCTGATCAGTTCATTCTGAGGAGACTGGAACATAGCTGGGTGCCATGACATCAAGAGAATTCCATTCTTTCCCTCGGAAAAGTTCCTGCTTCAGACTGAGCTGCTTCAGAAGTTCCTGCTTCAGACTGAGCTTGTTGATGACGATGTCTGTTCCTACACCGCACTGCAGCCTGAAAATAGCTCTGCTAGGAGAATAGCATCACACAGCTGGGAGCTTGGCTCATTCTAACCTGTAAAGTACAATATAATCAATGCTTTGCCAACAGCAGCTGTATCTGAATTGTCCCTAAAACTAGCTATAATGTACAGCCTATGTTTATCGAAGTCTTCAGTACCTACTCTGTTGGTGTTCTTTCATATACATATTCAAGTGATGTTCATTGCCTGAGCTATGTAATTCACCTTGAGAGCAGTCACCCTGGAACTTGCCTGCTTTACACCAGAAAAGGTGTGGATACTTAAGCAGAGGGCCAGCCCTACCAGGCCTACACTTCTTTTTATCAGAGCATCACTAGGGGATGGAAATCTGTTCCCAGGCCCAAAGGAAGCATTAGCTAAAACCTCCAAGTAGTATGTGTTGCAGTCTCCTCTGGTACTTCTGATTTTTCTATATAATCTGAGACAATTATGTCCATACTTAGTAGAGAGAAGAGTTTCCACAGAAGAGGTTACAGCAGCCTGTATCTCCCACCCCTGAGAGTGGGAGAGTGCCAGTGCCAACCTGGCAAGGGATGAGTTGCAGGCTTTGGCCACTTCTAAGTGTGAGTTTCCTGAGAACTACCATGGGTCTGATGCCAATTTAATGCCTTGGTTTACTATCAGAGACCATAAGGTTTCTACTTTTGCATAATGAGCAGAAAAATGGCATGTGATTTAAATACTCAGGACAGCTTGGACTTTATATATCCCACTCTGCTTGTGAGCTCTGGATGCCTAACAGATTGCAGACTTGTCTAACCTGCTAAACCATGGCAGACCATTGGAAGAGGTTTCTTCAAATGCTTTCATTTTCATGAGATTTATGAAAGACTCCTCTCACTGACCTTTTTTATGATGCAAGAATAATTCAGATACAAGTTAGCAAAAAAAATCTTACAGAATCACAGAATCCCAGCCTGGCTTGGGTATTCACCTAGTTCCAACTCCCTGGCCTTGTCTTCCCCTTGTCTTTGTTCTGTTGCTTGTCATGCTGGTTGACCACTGACCCATACTACTACTACTGCAGGTCTGTCATTTGGTAGGCTCTTATTGCTACCATTTTCAAAGCCCAAAGCCTCACACAGCTTTGAAACAAGGAGAGCCAGGGCTGCACTGAATCTCTGTGAAGCCACATGTTCTATGCAGTCATATTAAGAACAGAGCATCTGGCAACCTGCTCTAGGTGAAAATGTCCCTGCTCACTGCAGGGGGTTGGGTTAGTTGAGCTCTGAAGGTCCCTTCCAACCCAAACTGTTCCATGGTTCTGTATGTTCATATGTGTGCCGTATTTTGACATTCTTTTTCCTTAGATCAAACATTTTCTGGGAAGCACAATCCCTCCCTGTGTTATTACACAGTGAGAAAGCACAGTTGTAACCTATATAGATGGCCATAAGTGACCCCAGAGGCTAACCTCTGCCAAGCATTTATATGCTAGCAGTCAGGGCACCAGGGAAAGCACTACATAACCCAATATCAAGTGCCTATATACACTCCTCACAGACTGATAATGCTTCAAGGTATCTATTTTTAATGCTCTCCATTCCTTCTCCCCCTACTAAGAAAGGATAAAAAGGTTCTGATGAAGAGAAGTGCAAATAATGTGCAATACCATCACATGTAGCTTTCAAAACGGGACAGCGTCTTCCAAAGCAGATCAAATAATCAGCACTAACAAAACCATCAGTGCAAGCAGGGGCTAATTATTAACCCACACTAACAGAGGAAAGGAGCAGCATTCAGTTGAGTGTGAAAATTCAGAACCTCCAAATGAGAAATGTTCTAGCTGGACCCT
Organism: Pezoporus wallicus; assembly: GCF_028554395.1. Lineage (NCBI taxonomy): Eukaryota > Metazoa > Chordata > Aves > Psittaciformes > Psittacidae > Pezoporus > Pezoporus wallicus. Next base: position 2,637,294 of record NW_026637037.1, read on the forward strand.
AGCAAATGTCCAAGCCCTCCCCTGCTCACCGATGTGTCTTTCCTGCCTGTCAAATCCAATGGACTGACTGGCAATGTGTATGAGCCTTTGTACTCAGGAAGCTCCAGTAATTCCTTCTTTTCAAAAGCCCTTCATTCCTGCTCACTGTGAGAGGCCAAAAAATGTGCCTGTGTGAAGAGAACAAGTCAATTTGGCAGAAAGCAACCCATCGGCTCCCATTAGCACAACTCTTGGCTATGGCAGCTGGGATGGGCCAATGGCCATAACTAGCCACTCTCTCATCATCTGATTTAACCTCTGAAGAGACAGTGATGAGCTCTTACTGGCCCAATTAGCACCTAGGTCTTGGCAGACTCTTATCTCAGCCCTAGCCAAGATTGTTTGGACAGATGAAGCTACAGACCTAAAAAGTCCTGAGATTGACACGTTTTATGACACGAATTGGTCATTTTCTCAAGGAAGAGGAAGGATTATTTTTCTCTTACCATTTCCCTAGCAACAGAAAAAATGAGAGGCTCTTTTTCACTTAGAGAAGAGCCTTGATTTCAGCATTGCTGGAAAATAGGAGCATCTGCTTGTAACCAAGGAATCTTCTGAATAGCGCAGGACTTTCAGTTAAAACCCTAAGAGCTTTCTAGACCTTATGTCTTATTATGGCAATTATTTCAGATAAAAGGAGCTCACAAAGCCTGAGGTATGGGAAGGCTTTCATCACACCACATAGTGGTCATATAACCCCTCGCAAGGAGAGAACTTGCTCGACAAATACTATAAATAGGAACCTACGTAAGAGGATAAATAGTTCTTCATCTTCTGATAAATTCTGGCAAATCACCTTTCCTCTGCAACTTGAGTGAAAGACAGAATTAGAAAATCCTTCATCTGTTAATGGGCAAACAGCACCCTGCCACCCTGCATCCAGAAACTACCGAAAAACACTGAAAGCTTTAAAATGCTCTTTGACAGCGAGGTAGCACCACTGAACTCTATGCATCACGCTGATATAGGACTGGGGGGGGGGGGGGGGGGGGGGGTGGTGTTGCTGGCTGGTACAGTTTTTTCGTTTTTTACCCTATTAATATTTAATAGGATTATTTTCATTCCCAGTAAATTCAGCCTCAGATCTCAAGGACTGCTTTCTGTCAGGAAGCTGAGAGAGAGGGTTAAAATGAATCATCATTCATGCATTAAATCAAGAAAGGAACCCCCATATTTCTTCCCAAGTGCTATTTGTTCTTTACCCAGAGTCACTGTGTTGTTTCCAAATGGATCATCAGGTAATGCTGGAGCAAAAGAAGGAGAACAATTGTGCAGTCTCCAGCTAGAATCCCATTCTGTCATGATTGGTGGAGTCTCCAGACTAAGAGTTTCAGCTCTCCTCATTCCTTATTGAAGAAATTAGTATGCCATTAAATAGAACCTAAAAATGGAAACAAACGCAATCTCCACAGCTTCTTTACTTCTGCTTTGCCACTGTGCAGGGAAAGAAAGTGACTGAAGATGAATGAGAGAAGTATTTCTCTTTTATCTCCAGACCAATTCCTTTCAGTGGCACCGTGCTGTTGAGCATTAGGGGCCTGCTATGATATCAGAGCTGAAAACCAGAGTAACACAACCCTCGTGTACAGGAGGATCCTGGGTTTTAAGAGATTTAAAAATCCATGAATGCAGAACAACCTGTCTTCCAAAACTCTTCCACTGAAACCATGGAAAACAAAAAACCGCAGTAACAAGGTGTTAACTATGTGCTATGGCCACATTTTCCAGATATTTACAGATATTTTGTGGAAGAGCTTAGGGTTTTTCTTTTTCCTTTTTGCCTACAAAATGAACCATTTAAAAATAAAATCATAATAGTTCACATTCAAACTGAACCCTCCATGCCAGACCTCTGAAGAATAATGATGCTAAAAATAAAACGTTACCAGGGAAACTGGCAAATTAGCAACAGGGCCTGATCTAAAGCCACTGAAATAAATGGGAACAGGATCAGAACACACTGAAGAAAAGAAATCTGTGTTCTCCTTTCACATTTTAGGGGCTTCTGTTCCATGTCTTTGAAGAAATCAGATGAAATAACACAATAACCTGTCAATACAATGCAGGATCCTCAGATTCACTGCGCCAGGTACTGTGAATTCAGCAACAGGAACCTCTGCATGGGCATATGTGGGGAAATGGGGGAAAATTAGAGACCACCTCCCCCCAGTCCCCCAAAGTTCATAGAATCCCAGCCTGGGTTTGGAAGGGACCTTAAAGCTCACTCAGTTCCAACCCCCTGCCACGGGCAGGGACACCTCACACTAGAGCAGGTTGCTCCAAGCCCCTGTGTCCAACCTGGCCTTGAACACTGCCAGGGATGGGGCAGCCACAGCTTCTCTGGGCACCCTGTGCCAGCGCCTTAGCACCCTCACAGGGAAGAGCTTCTGCCTTAGATCTAACCTGAACTTCCCCTGGTTCAGTTTGAACACATCACCCCTTGTCCTACCACTACAGTCCCTAAGTTATACTAGAAAACTAAGAAAATCCGAGGGTAAACGGCAGCTGCCACTTCTGAATTAACTGACCACTCTGTACATGGTCTGAGGGTTTCTTAAGCATTACGTATGTCATATTATTCCTATCAAAAAAGTATTATTCACTACAAATGCCTCTGCCTTACAGTAGGTAGGCACTGGAGCACTTGAATATGTTAGGACTATGTGGATAGAACTAGGGAAGGGAAAGGCATCTGAAGAACTCTGTCTCAGTTGCTGCAGTGCCATTTGTAGAAGACTGAAATGACAAGTTTGGGATGATTCAGAAACGTTCCTCTCTCAGAAAAAGCCAACCACTGAATACCAACAGGTTGTGCCTCCTCTGAGAGCTCTTCTATAGCACAGCCACCTGCAGGGATGTCAGGAAGCTAAACATCAGATGACTGCTTTCAAATGCAGACACTTGCCTGCTCTTGAAAGAATTAAAGCTGAATGTACAACCTGGAGGTAGGTCACCTTCTACTGTGCCTGATTCTACAGAACTGAGCTGAATGAGCCAGGTGGCACTGCTTGCACTGCCTAAAAGAAGTCATGGCATGTTTTCCTCTCCCCACTGGGAGCCCAGTCTGATGCGCCCTACTTCTGTGACCTGTTCTTGAAGAGGAAAATGAGGCTGGATCTAGGCCAGGTCCTCAAACTTTGAAATCAGTCAGTACTATTATTTACTGAAAAGCCACTTTTCTGTAACATCAGTAAAACAAAAGCAATTAAAACCAGTAAGCTAATGAGGAGGCAGGGTGCAGCGTTCTTAAAAGATTTGGAGGGACAGAAGATCTTACAGTTGTAAATAAACACACACTGTGGGCAAGATCTTGAAATTAATAAAAGTAATTAAGACCCTGTATATTTTATATCATTTGTAGGCGTCAGTAATATGCTTTATAGATGGAAGTTACTATTCAAAGGAACTGCCCTCCACTCACCTGCAATAAGCTGAAAGCCAGTTATGTGCTGGGCTGCATCAACAGGAGCATGACCAGCAGGTCAAAGGAGGTGATCCTGCCCCTCTACTCTGCTCTCATGAGATCCCACTTGCAGCACTGTGTGCAGTGCTGGTGTCCTCAACAACAGCAGGACATGGAGCTGATGGAGTAAGACCAGAGGAGGCCATGAGGATGAGCAGGGGCTGGAGCACCTCCCATACAGAGACAGGCTGAGAACACTGGGGGTGTTCAGCCTGGAGAAGAGAGGCTGTGTGGAGACCTCAGAGCAGCTTCCAGTGTCTGAAAGAGGCTACAAGGATGCTGGGGAGGGACTCTTCATCAGGGACTGTAGTGACAGGACAAGGGGTGACGGGTTCAAAGTTAAACAGGGGAAGTTCAGGTTAGATCTAAGGCAGAAGCTCTTCCCCGTGAGGGTGCTGAGGCACTGGCACAGGGTGCCCAGAGAAGCTGTGGCTGCCCCATCCCTGGCAGTGTTCAAGGCCAGGTTGGACACAGGGGCTTGGAGCAACCTGCTCTAGTGTGAGGTGTCCCTGCCCGTGGCAGGGGTTGGAGCTGGGTGAGCTTTAAGGTCCTTTCTCATCCTAATCATTCTATGATTCTATGAAAGTACAGGAGGAAAAATGGGCTGATGAAACTTTATAGAATCACAGAATCATAGAATAGTTAGGGTTGGAAAGGACCTTAAGACCATCCAGTTCCAATCCCCCTGCCATGGGCAGGGACACCTCACAGTAAACCATGTCACCCAAGGCTCTGTCCAACTGCCAGGGATGGAGCATTCACAACTTCCCTGGGCAACCCATTCCAGTGCCTCACCACCCTTACAGTACAGAACTTCTTCCTTATATCAAATCTTATAGCTTTATTTAATTTTATATAGCTAGACATTAATTCCTGTAAAGTAGCTCTTTATACATATATACATTTGTTTCCTGTCTAAAAGTAAACTGCAGGTCATTAGCATTTTTTGTAGTCAGGCTTCTGTCAACACTGGGTATTAAGGGCATCCAATTTGCTCTCCTAAACCTTTTCCATACATCTTTCCAAAGCCTATATGTGCACCTTCTCTTTTTTTCCTCAGTTTCAATGAAATTTCCAACTGTTCCCTGTCTTTACTGCACTACAGGAGATTCTTCTTTATAGCCATGTTTGAGTCTTTAGTGTAGAGCTTATACATGTGTCGTTAAAAGTCATGTAGTTGAATAAACTTTACCACTTTTTGCAGTTAAAAGCAGAAATTCAGATGTAAATTGGTCTTGGGTTCAGACATCTTTTAATCTCCCTGAGATGCTTCTATTTTATTTTACCTGAAATCATTGGCATTTACTTTTGAGTCTCTACTCATTTAAAGCAAAAAGAACAACCTGAGGTAGTTTCTTTGCCAGAGAAGCAGCTCTGCACACCTAATATTTAACACAAGAGCAAATAAATTTTGTGTCCCCCCATAAAATAATCACCTCAACGGATCCTACTTCATTTTCTCTTCATTACATTCTACTGGCAAACTACAAACAACCTATTTCCTTCCAGCAACATTTTACCTTATGTTTCTGTGACATACAATGAGTGTAAACAAGAATGTCTACTAATGACATGTTACTATGTCATGGTTTAAACCCTAGCCAGACAGCTTGTTCACTCACTCCCAGTGAGTGGTGCCAGCCTGAGAGCAATCGAGGCACCCCCCCCGCCCAGGGCTCTCCCCTTCCCCGCTCCCTGAGGAACGGGGAGGAGGATCAAAAGAGTGCAACTTCCACAGGTTGAGACAAGAACAGTCCAGCAACCAATGTACAACACAAATCACCACCGCTACTATCAACTACAATAATGATAAGAGAAAATAACAAGGGAAGAGAATACAATACCACCGGCCAAGAAACGAGTCCCACCCGGAAGCCCGTGTCCTTCCGGGTAACTCCCAGTTACCCCCCACCCTGGCCATGACGTGCTGTGGTATGGAATACCTCCCCAGCTAGCCCGAGTCAGGCGCCCTGTCTCTGCTTCCTCACAGCTTCCCCTCCTCCCTGGCAGAGCATGAGCCTCACAAAGTCCTTGGTCAGGGTAAACATCACTTAGCAACAACCGAAAACATTGGTATCACCAGGACTGTTCCCAGGCTAGAAGTCAAATCACAGCACTGCACCAGCTACCACGAAGGAGAAAAATGACTGCTGAACCCAGGACATTATCCACCCCTTATTCCATACCATTCACGTCATGCTCAGATCCCACATTTTCAATACACCATCGCTCTCCCACATACATACATCCATATACACACAGACCAAGAGAAAGAGATCGTTTTCTTCGTGCATGGACCAATCCCTATAATGCTGCTGAGTCCATTCGGTCCATGATGTCAGGTTCCATCTCTTGTAACAATCTTTCCGGGCAGGAAAGGCTGTGTGCGGTATTGGATCGTTGCCTGCTGATGCTGGTCGTTCCTTTACTGCAGAACTCATCCAGTTCTACCGAAGTTCATTCTCTGTTGGGATGATGGTTGGAGGCAAGTCAGGGCAGTCGCTGATGACCTGGAGACATTTAGCTGATGGGCTATAAAAGTATTACACAGCAGGCAACAGCATACAATTAATCAAATCCCCTTGAGGTATACATCGGACTTCCCCATCTTCCCATATTTCCCCCTAAGTATATCCAGGTCCCTGAGCAAAAGCAATCCCACGAGTGGGTTTGCCTTTACCTGAAGCAGGAATAACCCAGACTGTCTTCCTCAGCAAATTCTTCATATGCACCACAGGAACTTTGTCCCCCTCTACAATATGTAAAAGTTCTGACTGGGCTGGGCCGGCCCTGTTGGCAGATCCTCTGGTGTTGACCAACCAGGTGGCCTTTGGTAAGTGTGTATCCCAATGCTTGAAAGTTCCCCCACCCATCGCTCTCAGTGTAGTTTTTAACAGCCCATTGTACCGTTCGATTTTCCCAGAGGCTGGTCCATGGTAGGGGATGTGATATACCCACTCAATGCCATGCTCTTTCGCCCAAATATCTATAAGGTTATTCCGGAAATGAGTCCCATTGTCTGACTCAATTCTCTCTGGGGTGCCGTGTCGCCACAAAATCTGTTTCTCAAGGCCCAGGATAGTGTTCCGGGCAGTGGGATGGGGCACAGCGTATGTTTCCAGCCACCCGGTGGTTGCTTCCACCATGGTAAGCACATGGCACTTGCCTTGGCGGGTTGGTGGCAGTGTGATATAGTCAATCTGCCAGGCCTCCCCATATTTATACTTCAACCATCGTCCTCCATACCAAAGAGGCTTTAACCGCTTGGCTTGTTTAATTGCAGCACGTTTCACACTCATGAATAACCTGGGCAATAGTGTCCATTGTTAAGTCCACCCCTCGATCACGGGCCCACCTGTATGTTGCATCTCTGCCCTGATGGCCTGAAGTGTCATGGGCCCACCGGGCCAAAAATAATTCACCTTTATGTTGCCAATCTAAGTCCATCTGAGCCACTTCAATCTTAGCCGCTTTATCCACTTGTTGGTTGTTCTGGTGTTCCTCAGTGGCCCGACTCTTGGGTACATGGGCATCTACATGACGTACCTTCACCACCAGGTTCTGCACCCTGGCAGCAATATCTTTCCACAGTGCAGCAGCCCAGATGGGTTTACCTCTGCGTTGCCAGTTGCTCTGCTTCCATTGCTTCAACCACCCCCACAGGGCATTTGCCACCATCCATGAGTCAGTATAAAGTAGTGGCCACTTTTCTCGTTCGGCAATGTCCAGGGCCAGCTGGATGGCTTTCACCTCGGCAAACTGACTCGATTCACCCTCTCCGTCAGCAGTTTCTGCAACTTGTCATCCAGGACTCCATACAGCTGCCTTCCATCTCCAATGCTTTCCCACAATACGGCAAGAGCCATCAGTAAACAAGGCATACTGCTTTTCACTTTCTGACAGTTTATTATATGGTGGGGCCTCTTCAGCACGCACCGCCTCCTCCTCTGGTGACATTCCGAAATCTTTGCCCTCTGGCCAGTCCATGATGACTTCTAGAATGCCTGGACGACTGGGATTTCCTATTCGAGTTCGTTGTGTAATTAGTGCAGCCCATTTACTCCATGTAGCATCAGTTGCATGATGTGTAGAGGAGACCCTGCCTTTGAACATCCAGCCCAGCACGGGCAGCCGGGGTGCCAGGAGGAGCTGTGCTTCAGTGCCAATCACTTCCGAAGCAGCTCGAACCCCTTCATACGCTGCCAGTATCTCTTTCTCAGTTGGGGTATACCTGGCCTCAGATCCTTTGTATCCCCGACTCCAAAAGCCGAGGGGTCGACCTCGTGTCTCCCCTGGAGCTTTCTGCCAGAGGCTCCAGGTAGGACCGTTCTCCCCAGCTGCAGTGTACAGTACATTTTTTACATCTGGTCCGGTCCAGACAGGTCCAAGGGCCACTGCATGAACTGTCTCTTGTTTAATTTGCTCAAAGGCTTGTTGTTGCTCAGGGCCCCATTTAAAATCATTCTTCTTCCGGGTCACATGATAGAGAGGGCTTATAATCGAACTATAAAACTGTGCATTCTCCGGAACCCCACAGCACCCAAGAAAGCTTGTGTTTCTTTCTTATTAGTTGGTGGAGACATTGCTGTTATCTTGTTGATCACATCTGTGGGGATCTGCCTACGTCCATCTTGCCATTTTATTCCCAAAATAAAATATATATATATAACATTCTGTAACACATGCAGATAAAAAGGTCCAGCAGAGAATACTACTTTTTGGTGATACAAAATATCATTAGTATGCAAAATACAAAGTTATAAACCAAGAACAGACTGCTGCTTGTCGTACAACGCAATGCAATTATAACTGCCTATAATACAAAGAAGATTCATAGCCAGCAAGAGCTGTAGAAAGAGCCATATTCAGCTTTTCTGAATGGCTTAACTAAAGTTCATGAGAAAACAGGAGATAACTGCAAGAAGAGCAAGTGATAGCACAAGCCCCTGTAAATGATCAGACATCACATTTAACACCTAGCTAGCACAGGCTCCATCATATCCACATAGCTATAGAATCAGAACCACTCAGGTTGGAAAGACCCTGAATTATCATTGAGGCCAAGTGTAAACCTAACACTGCCAAGTCCACCATGAACCCATGTCCCTAAGCACCACATCTACACGTCTTTTAAATGCCTCCAGGGTTTGGTGACTCTACCACTGCTCTGGTTCACAGGCTGAACCCAAAGAAACAGTGGTTTTGATGGCAGATGCCAAGGTCTCCTTTGCCACAAGGAAAGGTAATATGTCATCTCCATGTCAAGGCAACGTTAAAAAGGGAAATGCACACCTCTATTTTTGATGTTTTTTTGACAATGTAAATAAACATAGAAGTGACATTTTCATATTTTATTTAGCAGACATAATGCAGAATTAATCTTGAGGGTTATTCTGAAGCACTCAGACGTTTTAGTTGTGTAGGTAGTCTACTATCATGCTGTAAACACAGGACAGCAACAGAGTATGCTACATTTGCCTTAAAATGTTCACTTGGAATGGCATCAGGATTCAAAAGAACAAACCTCTGACCTGGGTGTTTCCATCAGCAGCTCACTTGTTACTTGAGTACGAAATGAGTTCATTTCTCCTGTCAAAACTGTTTAGAAAAATAAAGGATCTGATAAAAATCATTAAATATATATATATTCTCAATTGTTGGCTAGACTTGAATTTGTTTTCTGATTCAGGTTGTTATTCTTTTATCTCTCCATCATTTCAGGATATACTAAAAAGGTTGAAATACCTTTTCAAGATCCTGAAATCAAATGCTAAAATTGAAATATTAAGAATTTCCAATCTGTAAGAAAACCAAATTAAAGTTGCTTTGCTCTCAATTAAATGGAAATCAAACCACACTTTCCTTCACAAAATGGAAACTCAGAGCTTTAACCAATGCTGTGCAGGGGCTATCCAAGAGACCAGGACAGAGCACTGCAGAACCTGTGTCATAATGAACACTAATATCCAGCTGAAATGAAGTTATCAGTTACTGCACCTCCCCATATGGCTAAGATAATAAAGCACTGGTATTACTGCATGGCATCTTGAGGTTTATTACTAACTTTAGCATCTGAAACACACACAAAGAAAGTGCTGAAGCTGATCAGACCTGAACCTGAACTCAGCCTAAGTGGTACTAAAGTGGTTTGAAGGTTCTACTACCCTAAATGCAAGTGCAGCTGCTGAATGTGTCAGTGTCGCCAAACAGCAGCAGATGTCTAGATTTCACTCCTGGAAAAGGCTCCTGGGAAGGCAGCTTGTCAGAGGGAAAGAGAAAATCCCATGATAACTGGCTTTTTTTGCAATACTGCAGTGCACTGTAGTGGAAAATGAAGCTTGCTGAACCTGACAAAAGCTCATTTCTGCTCGAGATCAAAGCAAAATGAGTACAGTCTGCCATGGAGTAGCTTTTCCCTTCTCAACAAGCTCGCTTGATGGTGGGAAATATCTACTGCATGTTCACAACATGGTCTGAGGAAAAGCAAGTGACTTCTGAAACAGACTGGCCCCTCTGAAAGAGGAAAGGCTCTCATCCTGGCTGACAGCAGAATCTCACAGCTGAAACAATTACACCCATTTCTGAGTTAAAAGAACAGCATGAAACAAAACCAGCCACTAAAATGTATCCTCCTACAATTGTACCAACACATTTTAATAGATGTCTTAGATGAAATGTAAGCCTGGCATGAAGCACATCCACAGTTTGTGATTACCAGCTGGCTATTAAAGACACAGATAAGAATCAACACTTCTGTAGATGCAGGACTCACCTCTTCCTTTTACTTACTGCCACTCCTCAGCATTCTTCACATATTTAATTCAGTAAACCAAGCAAAGCCTAAGAAATTCTATCTTTACCATCATCCATGGCTGATATACACAGCATGTGAGGATGTGAGTTAAAAAGTCTTTACAATGAGGGTGGTGAAACACTGGAATAGGTTGCACAGAGAGGTGGTGGATGCTCCATCCCTGAAGACATTCCAGGTCAGGTTAGATGTAGTACTGGGCAACCTGATCTAGTGAAGATGTCCCTGCTCATTGCAGGGAGTTGGACTGGATGTGTTTCGAAGGTCCATCCAACCCAAACCATTCTGTGGTTCTCTGATTCTATGTCTAGGGTACCATATTCTGTTTTCTTGACATTTATAAAGTCATTCAAGACTAATAATCCTACGTGCTCATGTATCATGTAATGAGGCCTGACCAGAGCCTCAAAGTGAAAAACTAAAGTGGTTTTGGTGCACGAATTTGTGCTGGAATGGCTTGACGGATGTCCTGGGTTCAGCAGTAGCAGTCATTTTTCTCCTTCTTGGTAGCTGGTGCAGTGCAGTGTTTTGACTTTCAGCTCGGGAACAGAGCTGATAACAATGATGTTTTGGTTTGGCCAAGGACTTTGTGAGGCTCATGCTCTGCCAGGGAGGAGGGGAAGCCAGGAGGAAGCAGAGACAGGACACCTGACCCAAACTGACCAAAGAGCTATTCCATACCACAGCACGTCATGCCCAGGATGTAACTGGGAGTTACCTGGAAGGGCTGGGAGACTGCAGGGTTGGAGGAGGTATGGGTCGGTGCTTGGTCAGGCTGGGGGGGGTGAGTTATCAGTCGGCTGGTGGTGAGGTGTTGTATTCTCTTCCCTTGTTATTTCCTTTATCATTATTATCATTGGTGGTAGCAGTACTGATTTGTGTTATACCTTAGTTACTAAACTGTTCTTATCTCAAACCATGGGAGTTGCATTCTTTTCGATTCTCCTCTCCGTCCCTCCGGGAGCAGGGGGAGGGCAAGAAGTGGGGGGGGGGGGGGGGAGTGAGTGAACAAGTTGTCTGACTGGGTTTAAACCACGACAACGGAGAAAAGTATCTGAGTATATAAGAGATTCAGCATAAATACCAGTACAATAATGTGAGAAAAACATCAACTTCTCAACTGTCTACAGTTCAGAGGGTGATAAAATCACAGAATCCCAGAGTGGTTTGGGGTGGAAAGGACCTTAAAGATGATCAAGTTCCAAGCCCCTGACATGGGCAGGGACACCTTCCACTAGAGCAGGGTGCTCCAAGCCCCTGTGTCCAACCTGGCCTTGAACACTGCCAGGGATGGGGCAGCCACAGCTTCTCTGGGCACCCTGTGCCAGCACCTCAGCACCCTCACAGGGAAGAGCTTCTGCCTTAGATCTAACCTGAACTTCCCCTGTTTCAGTTTGAACCCATCACCTCTTGTCCTATCTCTACAGTCCCTGATGCAGAGTCCCTCTCCAGCATCCTTGTAGCCCCCCTCAGACACTGGAAGCTGCTCTGAGGTCTCCACGCAGCCTTCTCTTCTCTGGGTTCACCAAGCCCCAATGTTCTCAGCCTGTCTCCATACAGGAGGTGCTCCAGCCCCTCATCATCCTCGTGGCCTCCTCTGGACTTGTTCCAGCAGCTCCATGTCCTTCTTAGCAGTATCAAACGATATAAACAATTGTTCTCAAACAATATCCTTGTGGTAATACATGGGGCCTGATGCCAACTGGATTTAATGCAGCACTGTTAAATGACTGTGATACCCTAAACCAGAGCCAACTTTTCCTAATATCTGATTTGAGCCTTTGAAAGAGCATCTACCAAGAAATTTCCTCAAATTTTCTATGCAATTTATTATCATCTACTGTTCGGTCACAGTTGGGAAGATGATAAAACTTTCTTATTCCAAACATACAGCATTCTTACTATTCAGTTCTAAGAAAACTGCTGCCGCTGCTGCTATGAATCCATTAAGGCTTCATTAAATAGCTGTCCTTAAATATCTCCTTGCAGCTCTCCATAGACAAGTGTGGCATAAAGCCCTAATTTTCATGTTCATTCTCTCCATCCATGTCGGTCACAAAGGAACAAACTCACACAGATGTTCTGTGATACTTCTGATGAACCACGTTACCCCGGCGAGCACTTGCACTCCAAAGTGCAACTGCAAAGCACCCTGAAGAAAGACATGAGGAATAAAAATCATCCAAGCTGTCATTAGGCTGTCCTAATGCACAGCTCTCAATGATTACAAATTCAGACTGCTTTAGGTTTGCACCACAATATTAATGTTGACTTCCCTTTTCTAGTTGCAGATGAGACCTTATTTTTAAATCCTCCTGCAGAAAGCCTCCAAAAGGCAACTTGGGAAACACAAAACATTAAAAAGCTGCTTTTTTAACTCATCCGGAGCAGAAAAATGATACTAAAAGCAGTTGAGTGCCTGACAAAGGATTTACAAGCAAATTGCTTCAACCAGGTACTGTTTAAAAGGAAGAGCTTCATCAAAACATAAACTCCATTAAAAGCAAACACAAACTGGGCATTCCCATGATCACTAACATGTGAAACTTACACAAATTAAAGAAAAGAACAAGTTCCTTTCCTTCTACAACTTGTCTAGTATTTCCCTGCAAAATTAGACAGAATTCCCAGGAATCCAGGTAGTTCTATTAAGAAAACTTTCATGGGTCTGGAAATCTATCCCAATCACATATTTCTAGCTATGTTACCAGTGCTAAACATGCTTATAGAATACACCAACTAGTAACTGCACTCCTCAAGTCCAATATGTCAGTAAAATTACACTGGAGTAACAGAGAACATCAACAGCTTGCAACTCCAAGGTAATACATCTGAATTCCTCACTGGGAGGACAGGGAGTATAGAACCATACAATCCCAGACTGGTTTGGGTTGGAAAGGACCTTAAAGCTCATCCAGCTCCAACCCCTGCCATGGGCAGGGACACCTTCCACTAGAGCAGGTTGCTCCAAGCCCCTGTGTCCAACCTGGCCTTGAACACTGCCAGGGATGGGGCAGCCACAGCTTCTCTGGGCACCCTGTGCCAGTGCCTCAGCACCCTCACAGGGAAGAGCTTTTGCCTTATATGCCCATCACGTGCCTGATCTCATGCATAATATAGGAAGACCTACAGATTCCTCTGTAAGCTTTGTCATATCCCTAATGATATAAACCTACAAGAACACTCACTAAGGTGAGTTATCTCTTTGGCAAACCAGATGCCACATTTAACTTACAAAGCTTTATAAGCACTTCCAGAGGCTCACACAGATTCCAGAATGTATGTCCATGGATCTCAGCCATGAAGGGCAGGCTAGGACCAGGACAGTATTCCACCAGTACAACATCAGCCCACCAAAGGTATCATTTAGATACCTCTCCCTTTTGATTCTGGCCTGAAAACAGGTGTGCAGGTCAGAGCTGAGTATCTGGAAGTGCTGTAGTCTGCTGTTCACTATCCTTTGTCTGAGTGTTACTCACATGTGGTCATTAACGTACAGTAAGCCACCTAAATGTGAGAATTTGCAGCACTGACAGAAAACTACAGTGCCCAGGATGTAGCTGCTCTTATCCAACACTCAGCTTTAAACTGGTTTAGGACTTCATGATCCAAACATAAAGAGGTGGGGGCTTGTGTCCCAGGTAACAAGGGATGGCACAAGAGGAAACGGCCTCAAGCTGCACCAGGGGAAGGTTTAGATGGAGCTGAGGAACAATTCCTTCCCCAAAGGGTGTTCAGGCATTAGAACAGGCTGCCCAGGGCAGTGCTGGAGTCACCGTCCCTGCAAGTGTTCACACACCATGGAGACGAGGCCTCAGTGCCATGGGTTAGTGGTGGCCTTGGTAGTGCTGGGGTAAGGGTTGGACTGGATGAGTTTAAAGCTCTTTTCCAACCTGGCTGATTCTATGATTCTGTGATTACTTTTTGTTTGAATAACCCTATATTAAACATATTCCAACTATTACCAGAATGAGGAAATAAGGCATGGATACCATACAGTGTCTAAAAACAACGTAAGTCATCCTCCTTTTCCCTAGACTTGGTACAGTCTCTCACCATCACCCAGAAGCTCTCAGAAGTAACCTCCACAGATTTAGAAAGAAATTTGCACAAATGACTACAAGAAGTACGACATAACAGCAAAGCAGATGCAGCATCAATGGGAACATCAAGGCTTTCAATACTTCAGTACTTCTCTCCAAAGATTAACACTAAAAATTGTGGCTTTATGCATACTTAGAACCTTGTCTCTGCTGCCTTTTGCTGCAAGGAGTCTCCTAACAGCAGCAGCCTTCCTGGGGAACAATAGCACTAAAAGCACAAGGCTGACAGCTCTGTAAGAGTAGATGCCTGTCACAGGCAATGACAGATATTCATCCATCCACCCAGCATGACACAGCCTAAAATCACTATTTCTACAAATCACCTGGTGATGTTAAAATGTCTCATGGAGAAGGAAACGTAATTAAAAACCCCTTAATGCTAAGAGCTGCTTAAAACAGAATTCTTTGCAGCACACATCTCCAATTCATTTAAATAGCCAGAACTCCAATGAAAAAACATTTTCCCTTCTGATTTTGAGAGCCTGCAAAGTGTTTTCCTTTTCTTCTTCATAACCACAGGTGTGACCAGAGCTAAAGTAATACTATATTAGGTTGGCATGTCTCGAGAGACTTGATAATTTCTGTCCAAGTCACTGTGGAAAGTCAAATGTAATTTAACAGCCAAATTGCCCAATATTAGCACTGAGATACAGTGGGTTTGATCATTTTTCCATACAAGAGGTAACAGAAAGCCTCCTGGCACTGGTCAGAGGGCACAGGATCACTCTGATAATCTAGGAAAGATGTTGTAGCTAAAGAGGAGTGCTGTCATCAGTCTAAGCTGTCACAGACTGAAGTACCCATTCCTAAACTTGAGCTGTGACTGGGATGTCAAATCCTTCCTTAAGACAGTAGATGGAGCTAATCCAAAATTCTCTCCACCAAGGGTATAGGAATACTGATGATGATTCTGGTAAGATTTCTGTTCAGAAGCAGCAGCAACATTAACACTAATAGTAACTATAAGCCCATGTTGGGGGGTTAGGGTTGAAGAGGAGTGTACTTGGCACACTTTTGCAGCCAAGAGTTTTTAATCTTGGCTCCCTAGAAGAAAAGCACTGTGTGCAGTGCTAGTGTCCTCAACATCAGAAGGACATGGAGCTGTCGGAGCAAGTCCAGAGGCCACGAGGATGACGAGGGGCTGGAGCACCTCCTGTATGGAGACAGGCTGAGAACACTGGGGCTGTTCAGCCTGGAGAAGAGAAGCTGATGGAGACCTCAGAGCAGCTTCCAGTGTCTGAAGGGGGCTACAAGGATGCTGGAGAGGGACTCTGCATCAGGGACTGTAGAGATAGGACAAGGGGTGCTGGGTTCACACTGAAACAGGGGAAGTTCAGGTTGGATCTAAGGCAGAAGCTCTTCCCTGTGAGGGTGCTGAGGCGCTGGCACAGGGTGCCCAGAGAAGCTGTGGCTGCCCCATCCCTGGCAGTGTTCAAGGCCACGTTGGACACAGGGGCTCAGAGCAACCTGCTCTAGTGAAGGTGTCCCTGCCCATGGCAGAGGGTTGGAACTTGATGATCTTTAAGGTCCTTTCCAACCCAAACCTGTCTGGGATTCTAAAAACAGCCAGCAATCTATCCATGATGTCACTTTACCACCACTACCTTTTATCACATCTTCACTAACAGTATGTGTACAGAATAAAAGTAACCTAAGTCACAAGTAAAGAAAGATCAAAACCCACAGCAGCAGAAACATGACTTAGGCCAGCTGTAAGTCCTGAAGTCCTACTTTTTTCCTCTAATACATACCTAATATATATTAGGTTCTATAAGCACCAAAATGAACAATTTGTTTAATATGGAGACGCTGATTCTCATGAGAATAGAAGAAAAAACATTATTACTGTATTTTAGTCTATGATTCAAATTAAATTTTGAAACTTTTACAGATGCTAGCAATTGCTTTTTTTGTGTGCCTATGTGTGAACATATATGTGTGTGCACCCTTTGTGTCTTAAAGAGTTAGGATTAAATGGTCATTTTAAACCAGCCATAAAATTAAATACCAGGTGGAATTCACAGTTCAACTAAAGGCAATTACATTTTAGCTACCAATTCCAATGAAACCCAACTTCATTTCCAAGAGCACTGGATGCTTTCACCTTCTATGTAATTTTATGAAAGCACTGGAAGTCCCTTCAGTTATTTCTTTAGATCCCTGAATTTGCATTAACCTTGAAAATAATGAACTTCCACTTAAGAAAGAGCAGACAGCATTATCTGAATTGGGAAGCATCAGACAAAGAAGGAAGGATTAGAATGGTTTTACAAGCTTTTGCCATTGCAGGAGTTCCCCAGGCGCTTGGCAAATCCTGAGTGATTATGATTTGCTACTCAGAGAACCATGTAACCTAAACGATGGTACCTATGGGCAGCTGTGAGGGGCCAGAAAGCCGAGACCGAAAGATTTATGCTAATCAGAGCTCACTCAAATCTTTAAAACCCTTGAATTTGGAAGGATTTTCATTAAATTTTCTCCTTAATATTTTAATTCCAAGCCAAGAGGAACAAATTCTGCCCCGTGGTGTCCATGAGGCAAAGTTAACGAATTTGAAGATCAGGATTTGTCAGGCCTACAAACCACTACCCATGCTATGGTATCATTCTTTGGCAGAAAATCTGACATCAATCTGGAAACCTCTAATTTAAGGCACATATGGGTCTAGTGTATTTTGAAGAGAACCTACTGAAACTATAGCCCATGGTACCTGACAAAGAGCTTCTGTTCTTCCACAAAGACACCAAAACAACCTCGAAGAAGTCACCCTCTTGTCACAACCAGCATGGCATTATCATGGCGCAGTGCCTGAGGGTGCCGTAAGAAGTGAGTCTAGGGGAGACAGCTAGAACTCAGCACTGCCACACAAACCAAGCACTGGTGCCTCCGAAACACAACATACTATTAAGCTAAGCAGAACACATTTGGTATGTTTGACACTTTCTTGCCCTACTTCACACAACCACTCCCCTACAAAATGCTTAAGTGATGCTTTTTACATGAACACTTCAGCAACAGCCTGAAACTTCACTTTTCTTAGAAGTACTATAATTTAAGAACATGCGATGAAAAAATGATGACAGCTGATGGACTTCAGTAACTGAACTAGTGGAAATATCTTCTCAGGCAGAACAACAGATACTTTGGAGTTAGTTTGTGGGTGGCTTTCTGTATGTAGGTAGGTTGCAGGCTGTAGGATATAACTGCACCACACACACAAAGAATACAGCTATAATTCTGGCTCTTTTGTTTCCACTAGCAAGGATCTGAAAATTAAACTAGCAATCCCAGTAGCTATCTAGAAGAACACAAAGCCTAGGCTGTAGACTGTAATCATGAGAAAAAGGGTTATCTCATAGCCCCATGTCTCAGGTAAGGGATACTGCAGTAGCTCATCAAGAGAGTAACTACAGTGAACATGCAGAGAAACTGGTCCTGTACTGCATAAGTTACCTACTAAGTGCAACCAGATTGCATCACATGTGCAGGGGACTGCTGCATGGCCCTGCTCTCTTGGAGGTGTGCTTGCTAATCCATGTAAGGTATATTCATTCCCCCACCTCTGGGCTCCTAATTACTCTGTCAGGTCATCCTACACTTTAACAGTCAATGGAAAAATGCAGGTTTATCCAATAGCAATTCTGAGCCCCTGAAGTCCTCCTGCCTCAAACATACTGCCTGGAAGATGTGACCTCTCTCCATGGATGATACCAGGAGCCTGTGGAGATGCAACAGCTCAGCCGGCAGGTCTATTAGGTGGTCAATGTCGATTAGGGTGTGTATCCCCTTGTTGCTCAGTTATCCTGGCAAGGCACGTTGGCCATGGAAGTTGCTCATCTGGAGACGTATCTGCCATTCAAATTTTAAGCACTTTTTAGTTATTTGTGAGACATTTACAGGAGCAAAATCATGGCGTAGAGGGCCCCTCTGGCCTCTGTGACAGACAGGGCTACATTCTGACCCCTAAAGCACTTCACCTGTGTCAAGCATTTCTGTATTCAGCAGAAGAGCTACTATCAGCATAGTCACAGTCTGTCCAAGATCACTAAGCACAGTGAAAGCTCTTATACAAGCTTTCGTTATGATATTTTGGTGACTAAACTGCTGCAAAGATCAACAGCACATTGGCTCTGCTTGGTTTTGAAATCCTAAAGTCATTTCAAGTATGACCAATGTCCTATATTGTCAAGTAAACTGAAGTAACTAAATCCAGCTTTGGTTGGATCAGAAATGGATACAAAAGCTTATACTGGAGGTAGAGGAGAGTTACTCAATTACATGTTTTCAATTAAAACCATGATAATGTCAGAGCTAAAACATGTAACAGCAAAGAAACACTTGAACAGATTCCTTGTTGAAGAGCAATTGAAAATCTCTCTGGACATCCAAATAGCTTATGCTGGCTCTCCAAATCATACAAAATGCTATTTTGAGTTAGAATTTCCTTTTATAGCTGAACATCTGAATTTACAATATGTAATAAAGAGAGAAACTAAATCTTCCAAAAGAATTTGAATTAAATGTTTCAGTTTTCTTGACTGCACTTTTTTCCCGTAACATAATTATGTTACTATTTCCTAGGGTCCAAATTTCATTACAGTTACGAAGGTATTTAAATAGTGAATATTTACAGGATGGGAAAGCAATTTCCTGCCCTGTTGTAAAGAAACTGCTTTCATTAAAAATTGCCCAGCTTGGTTTAAACCATCTACGAATCAGGTTTTCATTCACTTTCACTAATGGCTCAGCAAATAAGAACTCTATAGCCATAATCATGCCTTTTGTGGAACAAATGCTACGCGCAGGGGAGAAAATTGTCACAAATGCAGAATTGTTTCATTTCCAGCAGGTGACTTGCCTGGAGAGTATCTTAACACAAAAACAGCCTCTTGAATAGCTTCACTTCTGCACTTGTGTAAGATGCACAATCGTTGTAAAAGGGCTGAGGGGGGTAATAATAGGCAACCCAAATGACAGCAACTGGCAGGAAAAAAGGTTCTCCAATACAACATCTTTGGCAGGCAGGGCTTTGGAACACACATACTAGCTGGCACTTACACTGGAAATCAGAAGAGTGCTCTGGTAACAAGTGTAATCTCTTATATTCTGCCCAAGCATACAAAGTTTAGTTTGTACAGCCCAATCACCCATTGCTCAAACCCTTCCTTCTAATATTTCCTGAGAGTTAGCTAGAGACCCAGCTGGTAGACACAGCAACATCAAAGCCAGGTAGAAGCACTGATGAAAGAGCTGAAAACACAGCCAAGAGAATCAGAAAACACACAGCTTTACCAGTGAAAAAGCACAGCTGAGTTTTCAAATCCTTCCTGGTTCATGGAACAGCATGATAAATTTAGATTTTGCATCTAAATGCCAGATGTGGATGCTGGAGAGGGACTCTTCATCAGGGACAGTAGCGATACAACAAGGGGTGATGGGTTCAAACCAAAACAGGGGAAGTTCAGGTTAGATCTAAGGCAGAAGCTCTTCCCTGTGAGGGTGCTGAGGCGCTGGCACAGGGTGCCCAGAGAAGCTGTGGCTGCCCCATCCCTGGCAGTGTTCAAGGCCAGGTTGGACACAGGAGCTTGGAGCAACCTGCTCTAGTGTGAGGTGTCCCTGCCCATGGCAGAGGGTTGGAACTTGATGATCTTAAGGTCCTTTCCAACCCAAACCAGTCTGGGATCCTGTGATTTTGAAAAAAAAAAAGGCCAGTTCCCTGAGATCCGTAAGTTCATACTTACTCCTGTAAACCAGCCCATGGAATTTTCCCACATAATGGTAACAAGCTCTATAAAGACCTGGGGGATTAAGCACATGGATTTTTAATCACGTCATATCTGCCTAAATTCATACAGCAATTTGTGCCCAACATGCCATTCTCACCCTCCAAATCAAGCCTCTGCCCTCCAGTTTTGGTGGGGTTTTTCTTCATTTTTTCACTGCCATTAGAAGAAATTTCCACACTGGGAAGTCCCCCCCTGCTGCCTACATGTGTGTCTTGCCAGTGTGCTACCTACACAGCTCTGTACAAGGGATAAGCCTACAGTATTCAGGAACTCTCTGAACTGCAATTCCGAATCTTCTCCTCAGCAGATGCTTTTCTTTGCTTCTGCTTTTCATATTGAGTAAGATTAAAACATAAAAAACTCAGCAGAGATGAGAATGAGAGATGACAGTGCTGTAATTGCAGTGAGCTGAAGATCTGAATGAGAAACCTCCATTTGAGCACATCCAAACCATCAGCATCCAGGTCTAAGCCCGGATGCGAAGAAGTGAGCACACCTTCTACCCCCAATTTTTATTCCCACTGAAACGATGAAGAGGGTGAGGGCTGTTTGCTACCACTGTACTACCATTTTCTATTTGCATTGCTCATTGCTCTGGTGTGTTGATGTGTGCATACAATGAACTTAAGTGTACAAGGCAAATAAGCAGAGATGGTCCAACATGTGCTACGTGTGCAGTGACATGCATCAATATTGAGATTAGTAGGTGGGGAGAATGAGACTCCTGCTGTGCCCTTGAAAATGTGATTCACAACCTCTGTTTGAAAACAATTTGTCTCTTTTATATGATGCATCTTTGTAGGTTTTTTCCATTGAACTCACAAATGCTCAAAGATTAGTGCTCAAGACCAGGTTGGACAGGGCTTGGAGCAACCTAGTCCAGTGTGAGGTCTTCCTGCCCATGGCAGGGGTTGGACCTGGATGATCTTAAGGTCTTTCCAACCCAAGCCATTCTGTTATTTATGATTCTATGTTATTTCCTGCAGGCACTTAAGCGCTCATGAGCACTCTGGGTGCTCAGAGTTGCTCTAAGCACTGGGGGGAAGGCTGTCACCAAATCAGCCAGATTCTGTTTCAGAGAAATCTTGAAGTCAAAAACTCAAACCCAAGTTAAAATGCATTGGAGTGGAGCTTATATATCTCACCATTTTACTTTCCCACTCTTGCATAACTTTGTGTAATCAATGTATTGTTATATATCAAATTTCTCTAACTGCATTACTTTTTTGTTCTAGGTAATATTTTTGCATCAAGTGAAAATAATTCAGCAGACAGTGATGAACTTTAAAACCTCTGTTAAGACAAAATGTCTTAAATCATTAGAATATTAATGTCTAGTGTTTAGTGACAGTAGTAACAACAGAATCTCCCTTTTGAAGATGAGAGAACAAAGCACTCCATTCACATTGTAATACTAACAGGAAACCAGCTGGCTTTGTTGTGTAAGATACAGTTTTCAAAACCTCAGAAATATAAATATGACCAATAAGAGGAAGAACACAAATAGTGCTAAAACTAGAGGGGAGATTCAATAAATAAATAAAGCTGATGGGATTTTGTTTGCAAGACCACTGCAGGGCATCAGAAAGAAGCATTTAGATAGATAGTGCTGGTTGTTGTAGAGACAACACAGGGATCTTCATTTGTCACTTCGGAGGCATTTTAAGTGACATATTACTTTACTTTTTGGCAGGAATGTAAAAATACCCTCAAAAAAAAAACCATTCTCAGTGCTAAGTCTCTACTGACCCTCTCACTCAGATTTTGTCCTGTGGCTCAGCATTCTGCAGGTCAAAGACAGAAAAGTGCTAAGCTATGAGCTAGAACAAGTAAATGGACAACTGACTTTTAGTGCTAAGAGGTGAGAGTCAAGACAGAGCTCTGGTTTAATTCATTAACTTCTGTGAAGGCTGCATTTGTTAAGTCATTCAGCTACTGGATTTCAAAACAGACTCTAGGATTTTATGGCACTGCTTAACTTAACAGTTTGACAAAGTAACGTTAAAGATCCTCAGCTTTAACAAAGAACCACAGCAAGTGAAGCAAAATGCAGTGTGCTTTGAGGAAAATCAAGGGAAATCTCAGAGAAGCGTGCAGCAAGCAGAAGGCACTGAACTGAATAACCCCTCACAGCACTTTACTGGCCTGACCATAGCTGTCATTTGATCCCTCAATCCTGGTGAACAGGGTACCAAATTTACAGAGGAGTAAGAATTCTGAAGTACAGATGCTGTGCTTAAAAACTAATCTGTTATGTGCCAACTAAGAAACAAAAAGAACACTTGATATTGTTACATGCATCAATGTTGTTATTCCTTAGCTAGAGAAACAAATTCAACACTTAACTTGGTAAGAAGCCATTTTATAGAATCATGGAATCATAGAATAGTTAGGGTTGGAAAGGACAATAAGATCATCTAGTTCAAACCCCCTGCCATGGGCAGGGACACCTCACACTAAACCATGTCACCCAAGGCTCTGTCCAACCTGGCCTTGAACACCACCAGGGATGGAGCATTCACAACCTCCCTGGGCAAACCATTCCAGTGCCTCACCACCCTTACAGCAAAGAACTTCCTCCTTATATCCAATCTAAACTTCCCCTGTTTTAAGTTTTAACCCGTTACCCCTTGTCCTACCACTACAGTCCTTAATGAAGAGTCCCTCCCCAGCATCCTCATAGGCCCCCTTCAGATACTGGAAGACTGTATTTTTGCTCCTGCCAGGGATGTGCTCTCATTGCCAGGTTTATCAGACATCACAGCAATTTTTGAGAACACAAATGTTTAAACCAACAGAAGAGGGAGTCAAACCCTCCCAAAAAAACAAGAATTAGTTATCTGAAATGTAAACAAAGAAGCATTAAAAGCAAATCTGACTCTCAGCCAGTCATTTTCTAACAATGCATCTTAAATGGGCAGAGTCCAAGTGTTGTACTCCCCTCTCCACTATGGTTGTATCATCTACTACAGTCTGGAACCATTCTATCCCTTCTTTGTTATGGTTACAAACAGCACTGGCACCCTGCAGCAATAGGTGTGTCTATACCCTGTGCACTACAGAACCACCAAACTGTTCCCTTAAATCAAGGAGCTTGACTAGACCAGCAAGAGAGCGTTCTTCCTGCTCACACAGAATCACAGAATCACAGACGGTTTGGGTTGGAAGGGACCTTAAAGCTCATCCAGTTCCAACCCCCTGCCACGGGCAGGGACACCTTCCACTAGAGCAGGTTGCTCCAAGCTCCTGTGTCCAACCTGGCCTTGAACACTGCCAAGGATGGGGCAGCCACAGCTTCTCTGGGCACCCTGTGCCAGTGCCTCAGCACCCTCACAGGGAAGAGCTTTGGCCTTAGATCTAACCTGAACTTCCCCTGTTTCGGTTTGAACCCATCACCCCTTGTCCTATCGCTACTGTCCCTGATGAAGAGTCCCTCTCTCCAGCATCCTTGTAGGCATCAAGGATGCCTATATACGATGCATACATAGTATATGTAGGAATACATAGTATATATAGGAATACATAGTATGTTTATTCATAATGGTTCTGCACAAGTTGCTGTAAAATAAGCTCTAGAGAAGGAGCAGTGCAGTGCTGTGAGAAAATCTCGGGTTGTAGTGTATTTTATGTCTCTGTAGAGCTACCGCATGGTAATGGCTAGGAGAGAACTACACAGACCAACCAAACCCCTCCTGCATATTTCATCAGGGATGTCCATCTCAGAGTTCTTAACCAATCTGGGACAAAAGTGTCAAATTCATTTATAAAGTAATCTCTGTGAACTGCATTTCAGAAGACTCACTCTGCATGGTTGCCTAAATAAATAAACAGGGAGCACTGTGCAACACTGAGCCTAGAAGCATTATTCACACTCATGGGCAGTACTCTTCTGCTTGGCTGAGGAGCACGTGGCTACTCCTTGGCTGAAAGGAAACCATTTACCCTACGTTTTTTGTTCTTATTTCACTTCAGTGAAATCAAACAATGCCACCAATCTGGTGCAAAGGCAAACAAAAGCCAAGGAAGCTGTTTAGCCTAGTGCAGTGTTCAAAAGTGAGTGCAAGTCTTTGTGAGGGCTCATGCTAATCACTGTCAATCTGCTCTTTTCATGGCTAAGCTTCAGTGAGCACCTGAGGAAAAAGCAAGTCACTGTAAGGTTTTCATCAGGGAGACTTGCCTTTCTCACTTATCTGTAAAGCTAACTCAATTCTAGCAGGCTAACTCAATTCAGCCTCTCCACAGAGCAGACAATGGTTACTAAACTAAACCACCAGTTTGCTGACTGATCATCAATTAAAAACCACCTTTAAGCAATTATAAGAGAAATAAGAAGCTGTACTATGTCAAAAGATCATGACAATGAAGGTGAAACCATCCAGCTTTATTATAGCATTATTATAATGAAACACAAATATAGATGCTATACAGTTGAAAGAAGAGGGATATCAAAATAGAAGGACTGACAGGGTTAAAATATTGCTTCCCTCTTACGAAATCGTATTTCAGAGCTTCTCTTAGGATACATATTCTGGGTTCTGACTGCTTATTTTTGTAGATCCAAAAAATAAGCAAGCAATTAGCAAATCATCACTGCAATTATAGGCATAGGAATTTGAAGGCAAAATATAAACAGTATCTCTTTATTTCCATCTGCAAAAGCAAAACTGGGCTGTCTATAGTGCTGAATAAGCTTGTGTCAGTGACCTGCAGGAAAACCAATACTGCTGGTTAATGCTCTGCTAAAAATGTAGCTTTCAGGAGACTGTCATTGATGTCAGCCTTCTCTTACCAAGCAAGAGCTTTAAAGCACAATGAGAAAAAGTAACAGATGAGCTATGCAAAAGGGTCAGCATAGATCTAAGTATACTATTGAACGTCAGGAAAGGATGTTGAAACATCTAAGTGTGCCCTGCTCAGGCAGCCATAATGGTGCATCAAGCACTCTTCCTAACAACACCTATTCCCATCAATGTAAACCACAGCATCACAGGATCAGTGTTGGAAGGGCCCTCTGGAGATCATCCGGTACAACCCCCTGCCAAGGCAGGGCCACCCAGAGCAGGGCACACAGGAACATGTCCATGGTGGGTTTGGTACGGCTCCCGAGAGGGAGACCCTCAACGCAAAGCAGCTCTTACTCATGTTGAGGTGAAACTTGTTGTGTTTCAGTATATGGTCATTGCTCCTCGTCCTGTCACTGGGCACCACTGGAAAGAGTCTGGCACCATCCTCCTGGCACCCGCCTTTGAGCTATTGATCTGCATTGATGAGATCCCCACGCAGGCTACTCTTCTCCAGGCTAAACAGGCACCATAAGAGGGCTGCTCCAGATCCCTAAATATCCTTGTGGCCCCTGCTGCACCATTTCCAGCAGCTCCTTGTTTTTCTTGTATTGAGGAGCCCTCTGAGAGCTCATTAGTACATGTCTTCATAAACCACCACAGGTAACAACAGATGAAATTATCATCTACTGAAACTCTTAGAGAGACAGTCTGGCATTCAGTCTCTAACAGTGTGTAGCCCTAGGAATGCATACAGACTTACTCTCTTGAATAGTTTAGAAAGCACAGAAGCACTCAATCTTCCATTCCCCATGTCCACTTTGAAAGGCTCACAGCTCCTAGTGCTGTCTGCATCCAAGACCATGCCTATAGGAATGGAGCACAGTATGCACGGGCAGATCCCAGCACACTGAAAATACTGCATTCCACACCCACTCCACACCACTGTGGGAATCTGAACACATTTAGCACAGGAAGGGAGCATATGGGCTGGATTTGTTTTGCTCATTTCTGATCCCAAGAGCATGGGGAGCACAGCTTTGGGCATGCTACTGTTCAGAACAGCCTGTCCCAGCAAGGAAGGGTGACACCAGGGGAAGAACTGTCTACTGCCATATAGAAAAGATTTCAAATGGATTCTCTTTGAACAGAAGCAGTCTTAATATTAGCCAAGATATCCAAACTGACACAAGCACGGCCACAACATCACCGAGTTTAACAACACATTTTTCAGAGATTAAAAATTAATGGGCAGATGCCAAAGGGGGGGAAGAGGTGATGTGGCATATTGCATATTTTTATGACAGATGGTTTCAAATGGACTAATGAGGTGAGTGCTGGATATCTAGGTTGTGGTTAATATTTAACCCCCAGCCAGCAGCCACCTCTACGGTTTTTATACCTGAGTGGTATGGTAAAGCAGCCTTACCTAACTGAGCTTTTGGAAACTCTTTGCTCATTTGAAGAGCATCTTCCAAATGAAAAGCATGAACAGATCCCGGAAAGGGGAGGGGGGAGTAGAGAGAACTCGTCCCAGTGCTGGTAAGGGATTGAAACTCTAATGTTTTTTTTGCCCCCTGAGAAGCTCTGCTGAGGAGAGACACAAACTACATGAGCTCATAGTATACTGTGTCACTCTAAGAAAGAAAGAAGCTCAGTAAGGGACATAGTTTTTTCACTTCATTTCTAGACAATTTCAGAGTGGTAAAATCCTACGTTTCCATTAACACAAAGACTCGAACCAAAGAAACTACAGTGTTAAACTACAACAATAAATCTTGTCACTGCCCTTGGGATTTTATTTGCTTGATATAACAAGAGACATGGCATGTGTTCAAAACCTCTTCAGTACCTCCAGACTTTCACAGTGGCTAAGCACTTACGGCAGAAGGTACCACTCTGTAGTAGGCAGAACTTTTCGGATACTAAACCAACACTGAAAAATAGTTGTAAGCAATACTTAAACTCAGGGATTGTGGCTAAACCAATGTGAGGTGGACTGACATATGCAGGGTTGCTGGTTAAACACTTCAGAGTAATTCCTAGAATTCATTGTCATTTACATTGTGAAGTAACTACTCAAAATGCACTGTACAACAGCATCTACAAGAATTAAGGGATGAGTAAGAGCAAAAACAAATGGGAAATATTAACATTCTGAGCATAAATACAGAACATCACCATGAAAATAATTCTTAAGGCCTGTGCAACAGAAAAGAGCCAGCACAGGGTTATTT
>NW_026637038.1:0-266 GCF_028554395.1 Pezoporus wallicus
ACTGCTAACTTTCATACAAGAAAAGCATTTGAATGGAATCAGTCCAGAGCCTGCTCTCTGCTGTGCAGCAACACAGTCAGCACAGAATGAACAGTGGATTCTGCTCGCACAGCAGAAGGACCAGCAGGGAAAGATAGTGCTGGGCTTCTTCAGCACACAAGCAGCTTTGCAACGGGGTCACCATCATTGCAGTCTCTCCTCGGTTTCATACCTAAAAGTCCATTTGAATCCAAATTCTCAGGTGGTCTCAGCTGCCCAGATCATCA
>NW_026637039.1:0-2697 GCF_028554395.1 Pezoporus wallicus
TACGGGCGGGTGACGGCCGTGACCATCGTCAGCACGGGGGGCGGGGGCGCGGCCGGGGGGGGCAGTGCCGGCCCCTCCCCCACGCCCAGCCCCACCCCCACCCCCAGCCCCTCGCCCACCGCCAGCGCCCCCCACAGCGTGAGTCGGAGCCTCGGAGCAGCCCCATTGAGACCCATTGAGCCCCATTGAGACCCATTGACACCCATTGACACCCATTGACACCCATTGACCCCCATTGACATCATCCATTGACACCCATTGACACCCATTGATTCCCATTGACACCCATTGACCGCCATTGATTCCCATTGACCCCCATTGACCCCCATTGACCCCCATTGACCCCCATTGCCCCCCCGCAGGCCCCGCCCAGCTTCCTGCCCCGCCACGGCCGCAACATCACCCCATTGACATCCATTGATCCCCATTGACATCCATTGACACCCATTGACCCCCATTGACCCCCATTGATTCCCATTGACCCCCATTGATCCCCATTGCCCCCCATTGCCCCCTCGCAGGCCCCGCCCACCTTCCTGCCCCGCCACGGCCGCAACGTCACCCCATTGACACCCATTGACGTCCATTGACCCGCATTGACCCCCATTGACCCCCATTGACCCCCATTGATTCCCATTGACCCCCATTGACCCCCATTGATTCCCATTGACCCCCATTGACCCCCATTGATTCCCATTGACCCCCATTGCCCCCCCACAGGCCCCGCCCACCTTCCTGCCCCGCCACGGCCGCAACATCCTTCTCTCCAATGGCAACCGCACGGCCACGCGCGTCGCCAGCTACAACCAAGGCCTGGTGCTGGTGGCCCAGCCCCTGCCCCCCGGGCGCCTCTTCCAGGTGAGCTCCGCCCCCCTCCCCGTGACGTCAGCGTGACGTCACTGTGACATCACACACACACACACACCCCCATCACCCGTCACCATTGGGTGTTGGGGGGGGGGGGGGCGGGGTATGGGATGTATGGGTGATGGTACCAGGGGGTGATGATGTCATGTATGATGTCACAGTGACGTCATGCTGATGTCGCCACCCCCTCCCTCCTTGTAAACATGGGGAAAGGGGGAGAGAAGTGGAGGTGATGTCGCAGTGACGTCATGCTGATGTCACACCCGCCCCCCCCCCCCCCAAACATAGGGAAAGGGGGAGAGATGGGTGATGTCACCAGGGTGATGTCACAGTGACGTCATGCTGATGTCATCCCCCCCCATAAACAGAGGGAAATGGGGGGTGATGATGATGTCACTGGGGGGGTGATGATGTCACTGGGGTGGTGATGATGATGTCACTGGGGGGGTGATGATGACGTCACTGGGGCGGTGATGATGTCACTGGGGCGGTGATGATGATGTCACTGAGGCGGTGACGATGACGTCACTGGGGCGGTGATGATGTCACTGGGGGGGGTGACGATGACGTCACTGGGGCGGTGATGATGTCACTGGGGCGGTGATGATGATGTCACTGGGGGGTGATGATGACGTCACTGGGGCTGTGATGATGATGTCACTGGGGGGGTGATGATGATGTCACTGAGGCGGTGACGACGTCACTGGGGCGGTGATGATGTCACTGGGGGGGGTGATGATGACGTCACTGGGGCGGTGATGATGATGTCACTGGGGGGGTGATGATGACGTCACTGGGGCGGTGATGATGTCACTGGGGCTGTGATGATGTCACTGGGGCGGTGATGATGTCACTGGGGGATGATGATGACGTCACTGGGGGGGTGACGATGACATCACTGGGGGGTGACGATGACGTCACAGTGACATCACGGCGACCTCACTCCCCCCCCCCCCCCCCCCCCCCCATGTCGCCTCTCCACTCCCCCTCGCCGCTCATCCCTATGGGGCCGCATCACTGGGGGCGTGCCCGACTGCTGACATCATCACGATGACGTCATCCCCTCCTTAAGCGCTCATTGGCTCCTCGGTTACCCCCCACCCCCCACCCCATTGAACCCTTGGGGATGGCGGGGAGCGGGGATGGATCGGGGGCGATGACGTCGGCGATGACGTCACGGTGACGTCACCCCAGGTCCGCATCGACGCCCTGGACCCCCATTGGAGCTCGTCGCTGACGTTGGGGTCTGTGGGGCTCCGCCCCCGGGCGCTGCCCCCTGCCCTCCTGCGCCGCCGCCCTCCGGCGCCCGGCCTGGCTCCTGCACCGCGACGGCGTCTTCCTCAATGGGGGGAAGGTAACGGCGCCGCCCCATAGCGACCCATAGGGAACACATAGAGACCCATAGGGACACATAGGGACCCATAGGGAACCCATAGGGAACACATAGGGAACCCATAGAGACCCATAGGGAACCCATAGAGACCCATAGGGACACATAGAGACCCATAGGGATCTCATAGAGACCCATAGGGACACATAGAGACCCATAGAGAAACATAGAGACTCATAGAGACCCATAGGGACCCATAGGGACCCATAGAGAGACCCATAGAGACCCATAGAGACCCATAGGGAACTCATAGGGACCCATAGAGACCCATAGAGACCCATAGGGACACATAGAGACCCATAGGGAACCCATAGAGACCCATAGGGAACCCATAGAGACCCATAGGGACACCCATAGGGACACCCATAGGGACACATAGAGACCCATAGGGAACTCATAGAGACCCATAGGGACCCATAGAGACCCATAGGGAACCCATA
>NW_026637041.1:0-271 GCF_028554395.1 Pezoporus wallicus
GCTAGGCAACGGAGGCATCCAACCCGGAAGTGCGGAGAGCATCGCGGAACGGGGATGGGGAAAGGCCGAAACACGGGGGGGGGGAGAGGGGGCCTCGATTTCCTGTGAAATCTTTATTTATTGGTTAAGTTTCCTTTTCATACATTCTTAAGGTGACACCCCCCCCCTTTACATCGGTGTCACTAAGGCTTCGGATAGGCACCCCCCCCATCCCCCCTTTATCCTCCCCTCTCCCATCCCGGGTATAAAGAGGGGGGGAGGTGCCACCCCC
>NW_026637042.1:0-2636 GCF_028554395.1 Pezoporus wallicus
AGAATGTATGTTTGCAGAATGCCATTTGGAGTCAGTTTATCAAGAGTAAATGAGCTAAAATGTCATCTCAGAATCCGAAGGCAACATGACCAATGAGAAAACTTGCATTTTTTCTGACAGAACACATTCTTTTCTTCATTTTCTCTCTCTGTAAAATTAGCTAGTTTTATTTCACAAAGTTATTTTCAGGGTTTACTCACATAAAGTAAGGGGTATCTGATGATATACATAAACTGGCCTTAAGATGTTACTGGTTTAAGCTAATTCTGGTCACTAAAAATCTGTTGGGAACTTTTGTAGGCTGTCCCAAGTCAAGCTTGAGACTCAGCTGTGCTTGTCCTTGTACATGTGTGTGGGAAAAACATGATCCCCTGTGAGCAGAATGAAAACCCCAAATGCAAGCAGACACTGATTTCTAAATCAGACTTCACTGGACTTACCTTGCATTTTCCAGAGATTTTGGCCAGCTGGCTGTTGAACTCTTGGATCAGTCCTATAAACATGATGAGCAGATTGCCATGAAACTTCTGACATACGAGCTGAAAAACTGGAGTAATTCTACTTGCCTGAAATTGGCTGTGGCAGCTAAACACAGGGACTTCATTGCTCACACATGCAGCCAGATGCTTCTAACAGATATGTGGATGGGTCGACTACGCATGCGGAAAAACCCAGGCCTTAAGGTATTTCTGTTCTGCAGCTGTTTTCAAGGGTATGGTTTATTGCATATAATACTCCATTATATGTAGAGTATGCATAGAACAAATTGGCTTACTAATTACAGAAGTTTAAAGAACTTGCTTGTTTTAAAGCTAATTTTTTTTTTGTTTCCAAATTCGGGATATCTAAGGAACATTACTGTATGACACAGGAAAATACAAATCTATAAAAGGCTTCTCATAGTTGGAATTTGGAAGTGAAGTTGTGGCTTTCAATGAATGATGACATCTGTTCATTGAAAGCATACACCTTTGATTAAAAATCAGTTGAATACAAGCTATTAGGGGCCCACACAATGGGAATAGAGAGAATATGAACCAGACATGGACACATGCTTCTTACATTCCTTGTAAGCAATTTTTAACTATTAAAACTAATTTTAGTGAGGGACTAAAGTACTATAAACTCCAGTAACAAACCAGAAGCCCTCTTCAAACCACCACTTTGTCCATTCCATGGACTTTCTCTGCATACCTTTAATTTTACAGGAGAATTTCTTAATTGCAGTGTATTTGTGGAGATGGAAAGCCTTCCACAGTGCCATCTTTCATACAAGACCTTAGTGCCAGTGCTTCATAGGTATTACTTACTAATTTTTGTAGGTTTGACGATAGCAGAATATCTTGAATGCTATACAAAAGAAAATGTTGTTTATGGGATTTGCCTTAAGATAGCTATTAACATAACCAAATATTGTCACCTGTATTGAATTCTTTCTTGTTGTATAGGTTATAATGGGGATTCTCTTCCCTCCCACCATCCTTTTCCTTGAGTTTCGGAGTTATGATGATTATTCTTACCAGACATCAAAAGAAAATGATGAAAGCAGAGAAAAGGAGGAGGAAAATGTGGTCAGTAATGGAAGTTATTAAGAAGTTCTACTATCTCAGGAATGCTCAGTTTACTTACTTCTCTGATAATGCTATAGGTCACCCTGGTTAAAATCTCAATGGTCTTTGTAGGATGAAAATCTGAAGTTTTGGGAGGGTTTTGGCTGGATTCTCAGGATGTCTCAATTACCTGTGTAGCTGCTTAGATTTTGTATTTTTACATTTTTCAGAAGAGGAAACTGTTACTCAGAGGAAGCATTGTGCATTTCACAGTTCACTGGGGCTGTAGTTGAGGAAAAATTACTATTTTTACTATTATATTGATGAAAACTGACTACTTTGGTCTTCCAGGATGCAAATGTGGATACAGGCTCCCGGAAAGGAGATGAAGAGAATGGAAAGAAAAAACAAAAGAGCCTTCCAATTGGAACAAAGATTTATGAATTCTATAATGCACCTATTGTCAAATTTTGGTTCTACACAGTAAGTCGTGATGATTAAACTGATAACTTTTTTTTTTTCCACACCTGTGAAACTTAAGGGATTTCAGTGTAAAAATAATAACCAAGTAATAAGTAAGTAAATAGTACTGACTTTCATGGAATCTGATGAGTAAAGCATTACCTTTATTCAGAGATGTCCTGGGTTCAGCAGTAGCAGTCGTGTTTTTCCTTTGTGTTAACTGGTGCAGTGCTGTGTTTTGACTTCTAGCTTGAGAACAGTGTTGGTGAAGCCGATGTTTTCGGTTGTTGCTAAGTGATGTTTACCCTGACCAAGGACTCTGTGAGGCTCGTGCTCTGCCAGGGAGGAGGGGAAGCTGTGAGGAAGCAGAGACGGGGCGCCTGACCCGGGCTAGCCAGGGAGGTATTCCATACCACAGCACGTCATGCCCGGGGTGGGGGGGTAACTGGGAGTTACCCGGAAGGACAGGGGCTTCGGGGTGGAACTCGCTTTCTTGGCCGGTGGTATCGTATTCTCTTCCCTTGTTATTTTCCCTTATCATTGTTTTAGCTGATAGTAGCGGTGGTGATTTGTTGCTGGACTGTTCTTGTCTCAACCCGTAGGAGTTGCACTCTCTCAATCCTC
>NW_026637043.1:0-2661 GCF_028554395.1 Pezoporus wallicus
GCTCGGACACGCTCCAACACGCGTGTGCGCACAGCAAGGGCTGTGTTGTCACCCATTGCTCCCCATTGTCACCATTGTCACCCATTGCTCCCCATTGTCACGCATTGTCACCATTGTCACCCACTGTCACCCATTATCACCCATTGCTCCCCATTGCTCCCCGTTGTCACCCATTGCTCCCCATTGTCACCATTGTCACCCACTGTCACCCATTGCTCCCCATTGTCACCCATTGCTCCCCATTGCTCCCCGTTGTCACCCATTGCTCCCCATTGTCACCATTGTCACCCACTGTCACCCATTGCTCCCCATTGTCACCCATTGCTCCCCATTGTCACCATTGTCACCCATTGCTCACCATTGTCACCACTGTCACCATTGTCACCCACTGTCACCCATTGTCGCCCATTGCCCCCCATTGTCGCCCATTGCTCCCCATTGTCACCATTGTCACCCATTGCTCACCACTGCTGTAACACTCCCAGTGTCACCATCACTGCCACCATCATCACCCATTGCTCACCATTGTCACCATCATCACCACTGTCACCCATTGCTCACCATCGCTTGTCACACTTAGTGTCACCATTATCACCAGGGCTCACCCTGGTCACCATTGTCACCCATTGCTCACCATTGCTGTCACACTCCCATTGTCGCCATTGTCACCCTGGTCACCATTGTCACCAATTGCTCACCAGTGTCTCCGTTGTCACCCATTGCTCACCATTGTCACCATTGTCACCCATTGCTCACCATTGTCACCATTGTCACCCATTGCTCATTATTGTCACCATTGTCACCCATTGCTCACCAGTGTCACCATTGTCACCCATTGCTCACCATTGCTGTCACACTCCCATTGTCACCATGGTCACCCTGGTCACCATTGTCACCCATTGCTCACCATTGTCACCATTGTCACCCATTGCTCACCATTGCTGTCACACACAGTGTCACAATTGTCACCCATTGCTCACCATTGCTGTCACACACAGTGTCACCATTGTCACCCATTGCTCACCATTATCACCCATTGCTCACCCTGGTCACCATTGTCACCCATTGCTCACCATTGCTGTCACACTCCCATTGTCACCATGGTCACCCTGGTCACCATTGTCACCCATTGCTCACCAGTGTCACCGTTGTCACCCATTGCTCACCATTGTCACCATTGTCACCCATTGCTCACCATTGCTGTCACACACAGTGTCACCATTGTCACCCATTGCTCACCATTATCACCCATTGCTCACCCTGGTCACCATTGTCACCCATTGCTCACCATTGCTGTCACAGTGTCACCATTGTCACCCCGGTCACCGTTGTCACCATTGCTCACCATCACTTGTCACCCTGGTCCCCATTGTCACCCATTGCTCACCATTGCTGTCACAGTGTCACCATTGTCACCCTGGTCACCATTGTCACCCATTGCTCACCATCACTTGTCCCACTCAGTGTCACCATTGTCACCCAGTGCTCACTGTCACCCACTGATCACCACTGTCACTGTGGTCACCCACTGCTCCCCATCAATGCCACACTTCTATTGTCACCACTGTCACCAGTGTCACCCATTGCTCCCCATTGTCACCATCGTCACCCATTGCTCCCCATTGTCACCATCATCACCCATTGCTCCCCATTGTCACCATCGTCACCCATTGCTCCCCATTGTCACCATCGTCACCCATTGCTCCCCATTGTCACCATCGTCACCCATTGCTCCCCATTGTCACCATCGTCACCCATTGCTCCCCATTGTCACCAGTGTCACCCATTGCTCCCCATTGTCACCATCATCACCCATTGCTCCCCATTGTCACCATCGTCACCCATTGCTCCCCATTGTCACCATCGTCACCCATTGCTCCCCATTGTCACCAGTGTCACCCATTGCTCCCCACTGTCACCCCTTGCTCCCCATTGCTCCCCATTGTCACCAGTGTCACCCATTGCTCCCCATTGTCACCAGTGTCACCCATTGCTCCCCACTGCTCCCCATTGTCACCAGTGTCACCCATTGCTCCCCATTGTCACCATCGTCACCCATTGCTCCCCATTGTCACCATCGTCACCCATTGCTCCCCATTGTCACCAATGTCACCCATTGCTCCCCATTGTCACCAATGTCACCCATTGCTCCCCATTGTCACCATCGTCACCCAGTGCTCCCCATTGTCACCAGTGTCACCCATTGCTCCCCATTGTCACCAGTGTCACCCATTGCTCCCCATTGCTCCCCACTGTCACCCATTGCTCCCCATTGTCACCCCTTGCTCCCCATTGCTCCCCATTGTCACCAGTGTCACCCATTGCTCCCCATTGTCACCAGTGTCACCCATTGCTCCCCACTGCTCCCCATTGTCACCAGTGTCACCCATTGCTCCCCATTGTCACCAATGTCACCCATTGCTCCCCATTGTCACCAGTGTCACCCATTGCTCCCCATTGTCACCATCGTCACCCATTGCTCCCCATTGTCACCAATGTCACCCATTGCTCCCCATTGTCACCATCGTCACCCATTGCTCCCCATTGTCACCAGTGTCACCCATTGCTCCCCATTGCTCCCCACTGTCACCCATTGCTCCCTCCCCCCCCGTCTCACTCCCGCTGTCACTGTCACCCCCTCCCGTTCCCATGACAACCTCC